>NC_057795.1:76510039-76510597 GCF_018294505.1 Triticum aestivum
ACCGCCGTCGCCGATGATATTTTCAAGTAACAAATTTGATGATATTTTTTAAAATTTATTACTATTTTTATAAAAAATTATTACTGTTTCATATTCATATTCATTTTCTAAAAAATAATAATAATAAAGTGTAGACTACAATTGTTGTTAAACAACAATTATTACTGTTTTTATAAAAAAATATTACTGTTTCATATTCATATTCATTTTTAAAAAACAAAAAAAAACATACTAATGGCGCACCGATGGGGGGTGCGCCATTTCTATCTAAAAAAAAGATTTCTAATGGCGCACCGATGGGGGGTGCGCCATTGCTATTATAAAAAAAAGATTTCTAATGGCGCACCGATGGGTGGTGCGCCATTAGTAAGCTTCCCCCCTAGCTAATTCCTCCCTCTCCCTCGCCAGATCCCCTTCGACCCTCTCCCTCGCCACCAGATCCACCCGCGCGCTGCCCCGACCCACGACGCCGCCGCCCCGACCCTCGCCGAACTCCACCCCCGCCGCACCCCACCCCCGCTGCCCCGACCCTCGCCGAACTCCACCCCCGCCGCCCCC
>NC_057795.1:76510813-76519305 GCF_018294505.1 Triticum aestivum
CTCCTCCTCACCGTTGGCACCGAGCAGCGACGCAGAACCGTACGCCCCCCGACCCTCCTCCTCCCCTTGCCCCTCCTCCTTCTCCCCTTGCCCCCCGCCTACGCAGCTGACAGCCCCTTCTCTGTCTCGCAGGGCAAGGTCTCCAACACCTCTACAACACCGACGCCTCCACCGTCTACGGTGTCTGCGCCTTCTTCCACCTCCGGCCACCGTGGCCTCACCGTTGAGTAGTTGTCAAATTCGTCTTCGTTGAACCGTCCCCGACCACGCCGTCTACTCCTCTGCGACCGCTGTGAGATGCTCTTCAGTTTCCCCTCCTCCCCTTTGTCATTTGCTTCCCGTAGCGCCGCCCCTGTGATTAATGCTTCATATGATGTTCAATTTTTGCATAAGTTGAAGAAACAATAGTTCTACTGACAAGCAGAAGAAAGGATTGGGCTCTGGTCCAAATGATGTTTAACATGAATTTAACTAAATAGGAATTTTATGTTGTTGCTGCTGAAGATGAGTAGTTGTAGGAACATGATGCATAGTAGTTTTATGTTGTTGTAGTAGTTGTAGGATGTTATTGTAGTTGAAGTTGCAGGAGTAGATAATGGAGTACTGCCAATTTACTGTTAGTAAAGATGTTGAACACACAACTGTTGTTTACTCTAGTGATAGGAGTAGTAGTGGTGGCCATCTAGTTGGACTACTACTGCTAGGACTTGCTCCAGATTTTAGGATTTCTTTTCTTTTAGGATTTATTTTCTTCTAGGACTAGGTTTTTATTATTTTTCTGTTGTGATTGTTTTTTGAGCTCTTTCTTTTTCATTTCCTACTATCCTTATCCTAATTATCTTAAATTGTTATGATGTGTGTAACAAGATTAGATCTTGGATTTGCTAGTGGACTTTGGGAGTTTCTTAGCCAGCTTGGTGACTCCATATTTTTCACTATTTCAGCAAGTCTTTTGTAAGCATTAAACTTTCAGCACTACATTTTTATCTTATGTGTACATCTATTTGCTTCCAATTGCTATATATGTATTGTTGTTACTAAAAATGATGAATCTCATGTCAATTGCTATACATATATATGTGTATGACGATCCTCCTTTCCTGCAGTAGTATAGCACTTGCAGTAGTATGGCACTTGCAGTAGTATGGCACTTGCAGTAGTGGTGCCTACGCAAGATACAGTTCAGATTTGATTAGTTCCACAAATTTGTATGACCAAAGATACAGTTTAGATTTGATTAGTTCCATAAATTTGTATGACCAAATATATATTTCAGATTTGTATAGTTTCAGAGATTTGTATGACCAAAGATACAGTTCAGATTTGAATTATTTCAGAAATTTGTATGACCAGAGATACAGTTCAGATTTGAATTGCTTCAGAAATTGGTATGACCAAAGATGCTACTGTATATAAATGGGCTGCTGTAGAACTGTTCTTCATCTTTATAGTGCTGTTGTATAGAAATATGCTGAATTTTCTGCTCTGGTTGTTACTCAAAGAAATTTAGCAAAAAAATGGGGTCCTGAGAGGCGCTGCTTCTTCTTGAGGCCCTTGAGAGGCCCTTCGCGTCGTGATGATTTTGCAGGTACCCCGAGAGGCCCTTGAGTTTGCCGGAATGTCGATTAACTTCCGTTCCGGCAAATTCGGGTACTCCATATGTCCTATTTTCAGCAAAGGTCATGCTGAAATTTTCCGTGAATTTTAGCATGACTTTGCTAAAAATCGGACATATGGGGTACTTGCTACTAATGCATGGGCCGGGGTATCTTAGTACTTAATTAAGTAGGATCAAATGCCCCTTTATTCTTGCTGCATTAAACCATAGGTGGCAATAGAGCCAAGTGATTAGGCCCAACTTAGAATTCTCCTCAGCATCGATAAACCCTAGATGATAAACCCAACATAGGTGGCAATAGAGCCAAGTGATTAGTGCCAAGTGATTAGGCCCAACCTAGGGTGCCTCGGCATTGATAAACCCTAAATGATGAAAACTTAATTTAGCATTTAGGGTGCCTCAGCGTCGACAAACCCTAAATGATGAAACCATGGCTTTTAGGGTGCCTCGGTGTCGATGAGAACCTAAATGATGTACGCTTAGGCTTTTAGGGTGCCTCGGCGTCGACAAACCCTAAATGATAAAAGCTTAGCTTTTAGGATTCCTCGGTGTCGACAAACCCTAAATGATGAGACCATGATCTTGTTCCTTGACAATAACCAACTTTTTGACCAAACTTTTTTCCTATTTAGAGCGAAACATGGCCCACAACGATGATGCCGGTAGTTCGGGCGGCAAGCAATTCTGGGAGCTGTCCCAGGAGTTGGAGAAAGAACATCACCGCTATGAGGATGCCGCGGAAGACACCGATCCTAACTACACAACACCTAGTGGCGTCGGGGATGACACCACTAATGGTGTCGCCGAGGATGCCACCACTGATGATGGCGGCACACACACAGATGGCAGCCAACCGAAGAGGCAATGGAAGGACCGGCGCTCGAGCATGCTCGGCACCGTCAGGGAGGAATTTACCGAAGTTGACTCCGACGAGAATCCGACGGTGCCCAAACAAGTAGTCAAGGGGTACTCGGTTCAGCTCGGGTGCATTCTCCGGAGCACCGTCTCGATCAACACCGAGAACCTAAGGCATAAGGACCATGGGAATTTTCGCAGCCTCATCTTCACGAAGCTGCAGTAATGATACAAGTTCCCCGCTGAGTTTGCAAACACACGCCTCTTAGGGAATAAAGTGAACAGTACCGCCCTCACGAGGATGAGCACGACCCTGTCTACTTGGAGAAGCACAGTGAAGGCAATGATTGACAAAGGTGGTAGTTATGACAAGATCAAGGCGAAATATCCTTTGATGAGCGAAGATGAGTACAAGGAGTTCAAGATCAAGTGCGAGAGCAGCGCAACCTCCGAATCAAGTTAGTGGGGGAAAGAAATGCGGAAGTTGAACTTAGGGGTCCGCCAACTCGGTCCCGGCGGTTACAGAGTGGCGGAGCCTATATGGGACAAGGAGGACGCGGAGCGTGCCGAGCAAGGCCTACCGCCCCGTTTTGAGAAATACCGTGACAAGCAGACCAGGAACTTTCTCAGGGCCCGGTACAAGGAGGACCCGGTAACAAAGGAGCTTACCACGGATCCGAAGATCAGGGCGCTCGAGCTTGTTCCGGTAAGGAATACACCCCCGCGTAATTAGCTCCATATGGTTGCATTCTAATTAATCCCCAATATTTCTAAATGGTTCATGTCCCTTCCGTAGGACACTGAAAGCAGTAGCGCAGGGTCATCTCAGAGCTCCCCTTTCGACACCCCTTTAAATAGGGCATTGAACATAATGAAAAACAAGGATAAGATCAGTAAGCCGACTTCAGCTAGTCGTGTGGCCGGCAAAGGCTTGTCCACAAAATGGTCATCATACTATACCGCTGGTGGGCGAAAGGAGAAAAAGACCAGCTCGGAAAGCCAGTCGCGCGAGGTTGAAGCACTCAAGGCACAAGTGGCGCGGATTCCGGAGCTTGTCCAAGAGCAAGTGGAACAACAACTGGGAACGAAGCTCAACGCCATGGTGCCTACGTTGATTCATGGGCTGACGACATGGATTGCGGGCGGCCAACAGGGGCCTCCCCCGGTTCCCAGCTTCACGGCCAGCAACTCGCACAGCGTGCAGGCGGCGCCATTGGTGTCTCCGGCGGAGGTGGTATTCGTGTCTCCGGCGCCAGCATGGGCATTGGAGCTTAATGCACCCGGGTGTACACCGGCCGGCACCTCGCCAGGAAGCGGCCCCTCCGTCAGTTGCATGCCCGCTGTTGGCGGTGCCTCGACATTAGCCGAGCTCGACGGCATCACGGTAACTAAGCCTCTCGGCCGATGACTTCATCTCCTTGCCTTTGACTGGGCATCCCTGACGCCCTACATGTTTTCACAGGGCGCCGCCGACGTTCCTTGCACTCTTCTGCACTTCGTGGGCGGCGAGTTGGTGGATGTCGCCAAGGGAAGAATTGTTCAACCGGGCAACCCCATGTTCCACGGTAATCCGATGCCACCCACAGTGTATAGGGTTGAAGTGGTTTGGGTGCTGCCAGGCTGCGACGAGCTGTTACCTCCGATTCGACCCGCTGGGGCCGACGAAGAAGATGAGATGACCCTCAGCGCCTGCGTAAGCTGGCCCCTGCTTTGGCCGAAGAGCCAGATTCGTTTGGGGGCGGGGGACACCACCCCACTGACAAGACCGCCAGTCGTGTCGGCGCCAAGCCATGGCAAGAACGCCGCAACGCTACCGGACCTGTCGGACATCCCTATGCCGGACGTCCCTATGGCACAAGATCCGTACATGCATATGGCACAGGATCCGGACGACCACGACAACGATGATGGTACATTTACTAATGTCGATAAGTACTTTGCCGAACATGGGTACGCTGACGAGTTCTGCAGGCCTCTTTCTCAAGAACCCAACCAAGATGACCGCGATCTAGCTGGTACAGCGGAGAAATCCAATTGCAACAGGCATCGTCTGGCGTTCAGTTCTCAGGAGACGCCTCCAGCTCCCGCCTTCACCGAGCCTCAGATAGCTGAGGTGGGAAATATTATCAGCCCCAACACGCTCAAGAAGGCTTGTCTATGAGCAGAACTCGGTCCCATTATAGGAGATCAAGAAGAAGGGACGGAAACGAAAGACTAACAAGGGCACCGGTGCGAGCCAGCCGACACCGAGTTCGATCTGTGCTCAGGATGGGCCACCTTCACCTAAGGATATCTCAAGGAGGGTGCATGTGGCGGGTAGGGCGATGCTATCGACAAATATGCTCAATGCTGCAACCGGTGCTATGCGGAGTCTGCACGATAGTGTTCTTTCTTTGGAGAAGCGGCGTCTCAGAGAGAATGATGTGGCATACCCGGTTTTCGTGGCCAAGGTGCCAGAGGGCAAGGGCTTTGTGGATGGCGACATTGGGGGTACGATCGTCTTGTGGTTTGATGACATCTTTGCTATGTTTAACCTTCATCCGCTGCTCTACACCTTCGTTTGGTTGTTTTCGCTAAGTATGGAGATGCGGATCATTAGAGACAAGACCCCAGACATCATGATAGCCGACCCCTTCTACATGCGTGCCAAGCACTTGAGCAGTGCTGGGGACCGCCAAGTCACGAGTTCACACCTTGAAGGCGTCATTCTGGCAAACCCAGATAAGGATAACTTCCTTGTGGCTTACTTTCCCGAGTAAGTCATCCCTTAACCGCCCCGTAACATATGATTTCTTAGATTTTGATCCTTCTTTTTTTCTAACATTCCGTGTTCTGTGTAGTGACACACATTGCACACTCATCCTCTTAAGCCCGAAATATTCCATGGCCACGTATTTTGACCCAAACCGTAACTCCAAGATAGACTACACAAATATCAAGAAAGTTCTTGATGATGTTCTCCCCGGCTACGCCAAATCTGAAGGCACCTTCACCAGGGCAGTTCGTAAGTACGACAAGCACATGTTCTCACATAATATGAAGTTCTGCTGTGTCAAGCAGCCGCCTGGCGGTCAGAAGGATGCCTACTATGCCCTCCATCACATGCGGGCGATCGTAAGGGACCATCATCACCTTCTGCTACCAGATAATCTCAAAGATTGGGCCGCGAGCTTGTCAGCAATCCAGACACGGACCTCTGACAATAATTCTTTCGCATCTAGTCGGAGTTTGCGGACATCATCCATCAAGATGTCCTTCATACCTCGGGGCAGTTCTTCCTCAGATATCAACTGTCTAACAGTGAGATAGACGGAATGCTACAAATGCAGGCTGACAACGACCGCGATTTCATGACCATCATGACAGACGGCGGCTTCATCCACGCTCCTGTCCGATGAGTCGAGTCGAAAGTAGTGATGTGTAGTTCTGAAACATTGATTGGCTCATGTTGTAATTAAACTTTAATGAATTCGTATGTCTCTTTGGTTTGGACAGTCGTTCAACTTAGATGTAATCGATGCTATTTATTAGTAGGACCATGAGTCGTGCTATTAATGTCTTTGTTTTCTCTTCCGATCCTTTTGTTGCATACTTACATATTGCTTATGTATTGTCTGTTGTTTGGCTTGTGCATAGAGATGCCGTCATATGTCGTGTACAAGGGTAAGGTTCCTAGAGTCTATGACGACTGGGAGGAGTGTCGGAGACAGGTTCACCGTTTCAGCGGTAACAGTTACAAAGGGTACACCACTAGGGCGGAGGCCGAATCTAGATACGCTCGCTATCTAGCGGGAGAGAGGAGGGAGCGTTGGAGGAACCAAATGAAGACCAGTTTGATCGCGATCATGCTCATCATGATGACCGCAGCTCTCTTCTATGTGATGGTAGTTTAGATGATCGATATCGACTTGTAATGTGAAGACAAACTCGATACTCGCGGTCTTGAGACTTGTAATGTTTTATCTTTGTTTGGTCTTTTGAATTCGGAGACTAATATGATGAATTGTATTCGGAGACTTATCTTCTATTGTATTCGATGAATCTACTGTTGCTGTGTGCTGCTGTCTATATTCTGTCCAATAATATATTTTGTAACCTCTCCAAAAATCAGAAAAGTAAAAAATAAAATAAAACCTAATATTGATACTAATGGCGCATCACCTCAAGGTGCGCCATTAGTATGCCAAAGGATACTAATGGCACATCACTACAGAGTGCGCCATTAGTGTGACAAAGCACATGGTTACGTATGCCCCCCTGGGAGGCATACTAATGGCGCATTTTGTTCCATACTAATGGAGCACTGCGTGGTGCGTCATTAGTATACCAGATACTAATGGCGCACTAGTGGTGCGCCATTAGTAAAAAATACTAGTGGCGTGATACTAATGGCGCACCAGTAGTGCGCCATTAGTACGCAAAACTGGTGTGCCATTAGTAGCCCTTTTCCTAGTAGTGGCCGCCTCGAGGCGTGCTGCTTCCCATTGGGAATCGATTGGCCCAAAATAAAAATTCAGACAACTGACGCCTAAATAAAGTGATTTGAGATGAGGGTGCGACCTATTTGGTGGCATGGTGAAGTAGGCAGGTCCAGTTGCCGAGTCGGTGAGGCCGGCGCGATTGCGGTGGCGACCGGCGGCAGGGAAACAACAATGTCACGACGGTCGACGACTACGGGGAAGCAGCGCCGGGACTCTGGATGGATCCGAAGTTGGATCCGCTCTGGCACCGTGAACAACGGCGGGGGTGAATCAGCTCCGGTATGGTTCACGCGGCCGTCGTCGAGGCAGCTCCAGCAGCACGGAGTAAGAGGCACACGGCCCAGTGCACGACGGCAAATGGACAACGTCTCCGGCATTAGGGAGGAGGGCGGCTGTGAAATTGGTGCGGTGGGGGCGCCATGGAGGAGGGGCTGAGGTTTCACGGCTCGGGAGAAGGGAGCTTCCCGGGGAGAAGGTGATTTGGCGCCCATGAGGTATGAATGGGTGGGGGGATTGGGAGGGGAGTGGAACCATGTCTTACGGACGCGTTTGTCTGAAATGTGAGGGGGAGTTACAGTTCTACCCCTACCTTTAGGCTTCTCGGCTTGGGTCTGTGTACTGAGGGTCGGGGATAGTAGAGTAACTTTGCTTCTCACCAAATAGTGGGCGGGAGCGATTTTGGGCGAGGAGGGCGTGCTTTCAAATATAGTGGGCGCGAGCGATTTTGGGCGAGGAGAGCGTGTTTTGAAATAAAGGGCGCGAGCTATTTTTGGCGAGGAGAGCGTGTTTTGCCGACCATGGTTTATGAATTATTCGGCACATGTCATTTCTGCCAAGGAAAAGGCGCGCTTGGATGAAGTTACGAACCTACCCTTGATGTACAACGGGCCAATTGATGCGTGTCCCACATAGGACGGTAATTTCACGTCTCCAATTTATTTGCTCGAGTGAATTCCACCGAGCAGAGGATGTTTAACGGTTTAGTCAAATTTTGCGAGAACGAGCATCCACGTCTACCTTACCAAGTCGATTCGAATCAAATTTTGAAATATTAGCTTGCCACTTCTTTTTTAGATGGAGAGATGATGCTCGGGAGTAATGTGTTTTTACATGCTCGTTGCTAGCGGTTTACTATATGACAAATAGTTGACCCACTCAAAAACGCAAATCAAACCCAAAATGAAATATCTCGATTCAATGAAATAGCTCATTCACTAGGTCAAAATAGTGAACTAAATCCAAAATTGGACACCTCAATCGAGTAGCATGTTGTACAATATTATAGTACTCCATGAACATGTTGAAAGTCAAATTAATGAACTTGTTTGATATACGCATATATCCGTTCATGTGTGGATTGCAGACAACATGTTCTCCAATTTAAATATTTGAATGCAAGTTTATATCGAAACATGGTTTATATTAGTCTTTGATGCATAAAACGCGACCTCCCCCTCTCCTGGACTCCTGCTCTCTCTCTCTCTCTCTCTCTCTCTCTCTCTCTGAC
This sequence comes from Triticum aestivum, assembly GCF_018294505.1. Lineage (NCBI taxonomy): Eukaryota > Viridiplantae > Streptophyta > Magnoliopsida > Poales > Poaceae > Triticum > Triticum aestivum. The sequence goes on from NC_057795.1 coordinate 76,519,275, forward strand.
AATCTTCAATTCTGTCGCACGCATCCAACAC
>NC_057795.1:76519562-76532930 GCF_018294505.1 Triticum aestivum
CATCCAACACACAGACCTTGTTGGTCCCTCTCCCTTTCTTTCCATCTCTCTCTCTATTTTTGTGTGTGTGTGTGGGGGGGGGGGGTCTCTGTAGTTCGCATGCATATATACTCCATTTATAGGTCTCTCTCGCACACTATGTATGATACTCTAGCTAGTCCAAGCTAGATATCTTGGGTGCACTCATCGTACGCACACAAATTCCTTGGATCGTTGCCCGTAACTCTCTCACGCACCACTTTGTCGTCTCGGACCTCTTCCCCCTCTCTCTCAAACTCTCCATCTACCTGGGTCACACATACACATGAATATCTCACTCTCACTCTATAGGCCCATCTAAAACTCTATCTCTCTCCCTCGTTCTCTCTCCATCTCACGCGCACACGCACACAATCTCATGCCTAGCTAGCCAAGTATGATGGTCTCTCCCTCAATTGTAGGCACATGCAGTCCCTCCTATATGTATATGACTAGCTAATCTTAGTCTCCATCAGGAACATGTGCATGGTCTATCTCGATTTCTCTCGAGGCATCTTTCTATCGTGCACGCACCTCCCTCGATCTCCCACCCATATAGTCCCCTCACGATCTCGAGGGGATCTCTCTATCACAAACACACCCTCTCTCTCTCCCCATGCGTCCATGTCCTCCATGTTTCCCTCTCGACCTTTGTTCCTTGTTGGCCAGACCTCTATTGCACATGTGCTACAGGGGTGTCTCTCTCTGTTGCAAACAATCACACACTAGCTATCTTCGTGTATCTCCTCGCCTCGCTTTTCTATCTCGGAGATGCATGCGTGATATGTTCGCATAAGAAATGAAAAAACACACACTCTCTCTAATTTATCGTTTGTTGTCACTTTCTCTTTCACACACACACTCTTTTTGCACACTTACTCATTCTCCTTCACACGCACTTGATCTGTCTCGACTTAGGCACTCTCCTCGGTCCATAACATATAGATTTATTGAAAAGTCAAACATCACAAAGTTTGACCATGTACATGGAGAAAAACAATTACATCTAGAACCGCAAACATATACCATTAGATTCACCATGAGATGTAGTTTTTTATGACGTATCTTTGGTATTGTAGATATAAATAACATTTGTGTAAACCTGATCAAAGTTTCCAAAGTTTGACTTCTAAAAACTTTACATGCACTGCATTATCGAGCAGATGGAACATCTCTTTCCCCCTCTCAGCTATCTGATGCACCACTCAGCCTTATCGGGGCTCCTCAGTCTCTCTAAAACTTTATTTGTCAGTTTGGTTCGTGACCTAGCCCTCATGCCTTGATGGCCAGTACTGCCTGGTGTGGACGTGAGATGTAAAATATTTCTGCCTGGCCAGACTTGTGTGGTGCTGAAGCATTTGGTTCATGCCCGGGCTAGGCAAAGCATCAACGTCCCATCAATCAATCCATGCAGCAATTATTTAATTCAAATATCCATCCAGACTGCTGTAGGCCTCGTGGCCGCACGACCAGGCACGACCAGGCGTTCGAAATCGGTCGCCTGGGCTAGGCTACTTGCAGTGTCTGGAGTCCAGCCAGGCTAATTAAAGTGAAAGGGAATCCAGGCCAAGCGGGCTTTCTTGTTCACAGGGTAGCAACCAAACAAGCGTGGATGAAATCCAGGCACAACCCCAGGCCAGGCAAAAGATGCTCATGACGCAAACCAAACTGTCTCCCTGGTTCACACATACACATGTCTCGCTCGCGCTATACATATAGACCCATCCAACACTCTCTGCCCTTGGTCTCTCTCCATGTGACACGCACCCCCCTAAGTACCATAATCCCTCACTCCATCATAGGCGCAAGCACCCCCCTCCTAAGTATGATTATCTCTCACTAGCCATCAGGAACACACGTATTGTCTCCTTCCATCCATACGTCTATCTCGATATCTCTTGGGGCATCTTATATCGCGCACACACCTTGTCACTCGATCTCCCATGCATGTAGTCCCATCACGGTCTCTAGGGGATCTCTCTATGACAAACATACACTCTCTCCTCCCCAAGTCTGCATTTTCTCTGTATGTCTCTCTCGACCTCTCTCCCTTGTTTGTCAGACCCCTCTTGGCGACGTGCTAGGGGTCTTGCTCTCTCAGTTCCAAACAACCACACACTATCTCCTCACCTTGCCTTCGTTGTCGAAGATGCATGTGTGATATGTTTGCATAAGACACACACGCCTTTTCTCTACTTTTATCGTGTGTTGTCCATGTCTATTTCACACACGCACACACACTTTTTTCACTCACTCTTTCTATCTCTCTCTCTCTAGTTAGGGACTCTGTCACGTCCATAAGCATATGGATGTTTTGAAAAGTCAAACCTTAGAAAAGTTTGACCAGGTATATGTGGAGAAAAACATTTACATCTGGAATGATCATTAGATTCATCACAACATGTACTTACTTCATACTATCATTTATCTTTTGTATTGTAGATATAGGTAATTTCTTTATAAACTTGGTCAAAGTTTCAGAAGTTTGACTTTAAAAAAAATGTTGGAACTACATTATCGAACGAAGGGAGTAGCTCTTTCTCTCTCACTCACTCTCTGCTATTTGTCACGGGCCTCCTCTCTCACTCGAACTCTCTATACCGACGGATTATACGCTCACTGTGTCAGCGTATAGCTCCATATATTGTTTAGTTGACCGGTCAACCAGTCCACATGCTGCCTTGTGAACTCGTGTTCTATTTCTTCGTGTGCTAGCCCATGTGGTAATGGGTGAAACTAAGTAAACTAGAGGCCCATCTGACACGCGGTGAAGTAAACAAAGTTGAAACGACTCGGGGTAGCACCCCACACGCTAGTAAATTGGGGGCGCATTGAGGACACACTTCTTGCGCGCGAAGTACGCACTCGCGCACAATTCACCACTACACGGCGGCATGCACAGAAGGACGCACTCGCGCACACCCAGCACACAACACACACCAGCACACGTGTACACCGGCGTCACCGCCGATTGAGATGGACGGCGAGGCAGCCAACAAGCGGAGGCGGCTCGAGCCAAAACCGCATCCGGCGAGCCTGGACTTCATCACTAGCCTCCCCGATGACATGCTTCTTGTCATCATCGGCCTCCTCGCCACCAAATCTGCCATGCGGACCGCCCTGCTCTCCCGGCGGTATCGCCCGCTCTAGCGCCGCGTCCCCCTCAACCTCACTGTCGACAGCTGCCTCTGCGACGGGGATTGCAAATGCATGGCCACAGTCTCCAAGATCCTTTCATCGCACCCTGGGCCAGCCAGACGCCTTGACATCCACATGTTCAGTACCAACTGCAAGGTCCAACCCAAGTTCGACGAGTGGTTCTTATCCCCCGCCCTAGATCAGCTCGAGGAGCTCAGCTTTGAAGCTGGACGATGTCACTCTCTGCCGCCATCCGCGCTCCGCCTCACGCCAACGCCGCGCCGCGCCAGCTTTAGCTCCTGCTATCTTCCCCAGATTAATGCCGTGCCCGCCCTTCTTCTCCCTCAACTCAAGCAGCTCGACCTCTTCGACGTTGTCATCTCGAAGAAGGCTATGGAACACCTGCTCCACAGCTGTACTACGCTCGAGTACCTTCATCTTGAGGAGATCCACGGGTTCATTAGCCTCCGCATCGCCTCGACGAGTCTCCGATGGATTTATGTGTCTTGCTGGCCCCACAACAAGACATCAATTGGGAAGAGATCACTCCAGCTGTTCCATGTTATGGTCATTGAGAATGCACCTTTCCTTGAGAGATTGCTTGTATCGGATCTAGAAGGTCCAACAAAAATTAGGGTCATTGACGCGCCGAAATTGACAGCGTTGGTGTACTCGTCTGCCAAATTCTCCGAACTCTTTATTGGATCCATAATCGTTCAGGTACAACACTCATGTTCTTCTCCATCTTCTTGAAATTCACTTTTTTAAATTTCTACTTGATGTTTTTACGACCGTCTTCCAGGAAATGATTCCCACAAGCTTGACCCAGTCCATGCGCATAATGAAGATCTTGGCACTAAAATCTAGCGGCCCCAATCTGAATCAAGTTGTTGGATTCCTTACATGCTTTCGATGCACGGAGAAGCTACTCATCGAGGTGAAACTTCTTTCCTATTAGTAAACGGTAATCACAACATTGCTCAATTTTTTCGTAATTTTCCCAAATTACGATGATAAGTGTAGTGTTCAAAACTGCATCTACGCACTGCACCAAAAGAAATGTTTTTAGTATTTTTTCTCACGTGGTCACCTGCATCGTTTTTATGCTGTACTACTATAGTAGCCTTGGCTAGTCATAGTGGAAAGTAACTTAGACTACTCCAGTAACTCTATGGTTACCCTAAGAGCAAGTACTACCTCTGTCCTGGTTTACTCTTCCTATTTTGTAGTATCAAAATTTGACCATAGATTTAACTGACAAAATGTTAATGCATGTCATATCGTTGGATTCGTATTTGAACATAATTTCAAATGGTGTAATTCTCAGTGACATGCATTGGCATTTTCTTAGGTAAATCTATGGTCAAAATTTTATACTAAATACGAGGTAGTATTCCCTCCATCCCAAAATTCTTGTCTTACATTTGTTTAGATACGGATGTATCTAACACTAAAATATAACTAGATACATCCGTATTTAGAGAAATTTAAGACAACAATTTTGGGATGGAGGGAGTACAAAAGTGGGCTGTGTAAGCCAAAACACGTGCCAAATTCACTTGTGATGCATTTCGCATCGATGCCCCTCCATTGCTCACCTGGTGCTCCAATATGGATCACCTACTTTGCTCCGGTGCCAAATTAACTCACGCAATGAATAAACACTTGCTTGGGAGAGAGAGAGAGAGGACTGAGGCAATAAAAAAACACTTGTTTGGGAGAGTGAGAGGCTGGTGTAGTAGGTTTGATTGATTTGTTTATACATGTGGGTCTGTGTGCACAGCGGTGCCAACTCTCTCACATCGTGAGAGCGGTGCCAAAATCTTTTGATTTGACATCGATGCGTATTATGTGGAATACTTTTGCGAAATATGGCATCGACCACAAAGTGGAAGGCAAAAAATGCCCAAGCTCTTCACGTGCTCCTAGTTAAATGAGGGGAAACAGAAAGAGAGAGAGAGAGAGAGAGAGAGAGAGAGAGAGAGAGTGAAAAAATCACTAGCCAGCCAACCCTATCGTATGAGCGAATGATATTTGTACCTCTTGATGACACGACAATCTTATACAGCCAGCTGCTCTAATATGTTCTCTTCTTTTGCAGATAAAAAAAGACCCGAAAGTGAAAAATGTGCTGCACTACAACAATCTCATCGAATGCCTTGATCTCCATCTTACAGAAATTGATTTGATCAACTACCGAGGTAGCACATCTGATATTAAATTGGCGAGGTTCTTTGTTCTGGAGGCAAGTGTGCTCAAGGTAATGAGGTTTGGCGTTCTTTGGTGCAACAATGAATGGCGTGTTGATCACCACAAGCGTCTAAGCCTAAATGACAGAGCCTCCTCAGAAGCTGAATTTGTTTTTGAAACATCAAGTGGCAGAGACTTGAAAACTTATTTGCCCATTAGTGACTTGTCAGGGCGGTGGATTTTAGTTTGTACGATAATGCAACATCCACCTAAAGTAACGAAAGTTCTTACGTAAACTTCCTAGTAATTCCCTCTTCGTAGGTGCAGCATTACTCCTAACATTTGTAATATAAGTTTGAAACTTGTAATATTTCCATGTCCTATTCCTGCGTTTTCAAAATCCTGTGAATCAAACAGGTCCTGAGTCGGTGATGATGTTGTGTCTGCCATCTTTCACCAATAGCCGTCGGATCTAGATATGACGCATACAAACCAAACTTCTCCATTTTTGCAAAAAGATGCCCGCACTTGTTCCCTATTTACAAAAAACTCCTTGTCTCTCACACAACCTTATCTCCTCCCCACCACATCTAGAAGGCCGTGGAAAAATCTGGCGTGATGGCCGCTGCCGGCGCCGTCCACCCCCAATCTTGGTGTTCTGTGCAATGCAAGGGCATCTACGCACGGGAAATTATGTCGAATAGGGCTAGTTGTAAGCAGTATAGCTCTACAGCCATGATGATAGTGACTGCAGACGGTGAGGCTGACACTGGTATGCCGAACACGGCGCCTATACTCAGGTGTCATCTCCGGCGCAGGGTCTTGTCACTTCACTGTGAGGAGCAACACATAATAATTTGACCAACGGGTAGTACAGTGCTAGTACTCCTACTACATCGGTAGTACTACTACTAGTACTAGTAGCACCACCGTCTGGATTTAGGAGTACTACCACGTCCATTTAGATCTTAGTATTTGACTAGCAATATCTAGTAATGCATGTCACAAAAAATGTACTACTCCCTCTGTAAACAAATACATGGTGTATTGTTTTATTCCTATCAGCGAGAGAGCTTAATGTCTTTTTGCTAATTAATAGGATTACATGCAATGAACTAAACACTGCATGTCATGTTTGGAAGTCTCAAGTCATTGAAAGCTTGCACAGCCCACATATCTCATTGGTTGATATATCATGAAATAAGAATCGAGGAGGGAGTTAGTTTACTGTGCCTAAGTGTTTTGGGATTATTTGGTTTTCGTAAGGTGACTTACGCAACATTTTTGTTTACATGCATTAACATTTTATTAGTTAAATCGCAAGATCAGTTGACTAGAAGATAAGCTAGACCCATGGAGGCGATGAGCGCGAGCATCAGCCAGCTGTGCCAGATGGTCCACGACGCCAACCTGTAGCCCGGCACCGAGGAATGTCTCCAGGTATTGCTTGAGGCCGCCAAGGCGAGGGGCCGCTTGGAAGACAACTTCGTCTCCTTGTTCGACAAGGTCCTCGTCAGTTTCCTCGACAAGTTCACCGTCGTCAAGAAGCTCGTGGACGACTTTGACGTACGCCTCCAGCCGACGTGCCCAGGCTCTATGATGCCCGCCACCCTCAATGGCCACTATGGTGACAACCTCTTCGACACACTGGTGGCCCTGTGACTGCCCGCCGTCGCGTCAGAGATTGTCCATGTTGAGGTCGCGCTCGCCGCGCAGCGCCTGGCGCAGCAAGACACCATCGACATAATCACCCACGTCTACGCGCAAATCGTCCACAAGGACTACTACATGCAAGTGGAGGACGATAGGACGCTGGCCTTGTTGGACCGCATGGCAACCTTGGACGGCATTGTTCAGAAGCACGTTGAGCTCGCCGCCAACACTGCTGCTCCTCACAGGTCGGTTGGTGACCCGGCGCACTAGGGCGTGAGGATGTCGTTGATGGATCCGTATGTATTTTTATCTTTCCGTCAAATCCATGTAGTAGTATATCATACTACTAGTAATTATCTTACCTTTCGCATCAACTTCATAATTTTTGTACGTACTCCATGCATGAACGGTGCCAGAACCAAACTTCTCATTACTCTAGGGAAAATCGTTATTTTCTATCTATCGGTCGCGCCATGGAGCAGAACCAAAATTTACAAGTTACAAGTTCAAAAGGAAAAGCCTGCCGTGTTTGCGTCACACCCCCACACTGTTGGTCCCACACGCCGCTCAAGGGGGAATGTGTGTGCTGTTGCATTTTCACTTAGAAGTGGGACCGCAGTTGAGCAAACCGACTATCGGCAAACCCCCACCCCACCCACCGCGTGATGGCTGAGAAAACAGGAGGGAGAAGAGATGGCTGTAGCATGGACTCCAAGAAAATTGGTGTCGGATAGGACTCGTGTGGATGGCGTGTGCCGTATTGCTAGACGTGAATGCTTGTTAGGTGCATGCCACCCCACTATATCGAGCCTATATCGAGGTGCTGGTTACATAGAACAAATTTCCTGGAGTCCGTGCTCAACCCTCCTCTATCTCTCTTCTCAGCTAGCCATAGGACGCACAGAGCTCATCGTCTGTTTGCTCATATGCGGTCCCACATGTTAGTGAAAACACAAGAGGACCCACTGAACATGCACATCTTTCACCTCGATGTGCTGGTGATGAAAAACAAATCCAATAAAGATCTTTGGTGGCCGCTTTTGGAGTTACTCAAGAGTAGTAAGATTCTATTTACAGTTTAACCCAAGATGCACATCACGTGGCTTCAACTACCACTCTATTTTGTTGCATGACACGACCTGGATGCTGGATGTCCCACGTGTCGGCAAAAGGAGGAAGAACCCGACCAAATCCTTGGTTGTGCTCTCGGATTAGACTAGTTGTGCTAACTTAAAATTTTTATTGTGTAGAATGGATACAAGTTTTGGTATTGGTAAGAAGAGTACATCGATATATTGATAGAGCGCAATTTAGTAGATGTTCTAGCACTTTTAGCTAGCATAGAGGCTAGAGATGAGACTAGTGCACTTGTTGATACTAGGATAGAGGCTAGACATGAGACTAGATGCGAGGAAGCAACGTCTACTTCTTTACACTCGAAGAAGAAAGAAGCACGCATGATCGAGCCTCTGTAGATCAACAATGAATGCATCGAGAAGGCACTAATCCAACTTACAGGAGCAGTTATGGAAGTTGGATATCTTGTAAAATGTATTCTTGTGGTTCTTGTTTTCTTTGGTCTTGCTTGGCTAGTCAAAATTATCGTTCGAGTTCGTGCAAAACGGAGGTTCATTTGGGGTCGTGCGTTGTAGTTGGCCTTACAAGTGGGACCGCAGTTGAGGAAACCGACTATCGGCAAACCCCCACCTTGCCCGCTGGGCGATGGCTGAGTTAGAGAAACGACAATGTTGAAGAGATTGCTGTAGCACGGACTCCAAGAAATATGGTGTCAGATGGATGTCGTGCTGGTGGCGTGTGTCGTACTCCTGGATGTGAATGCTTGTTCTGGCCCATGCCACCCTACTACTCCTACTACTTATATAGTACTAGTAGTATCGAGGATTCGATGTGCTGGTTACATACATCGAACACATTAACATATGGCTACAGTAAAAACATCCGCCCGACGTGCGAAGCATGTGAAGCTAGTACAAATAGTGTACTACTATTGTTGATTGGCCTCATCCAATAACCTGTTGCAATGCACGTACAATTATGTATTCAGAAAATATTTATTTGCCTCGTCGCACCACTCACTCAGATAAGCGACTCGAAAGCCATTCATAAATTTAGTAAGTTTATCACAGGCATATCATTTTATTACATACAACAGGTCATCAACCCACATCGACAACGAGGATACAATATAAATACTAAAGTTTTCATCACACAACAAATAACAAGCAATGAAATGAACTTCAACTCAACCAATCCTCGGCGTTGGAAACACTTGCTTTGAACCACAGGCGATTCTCTGGGAAGGGCCATCCATTGTCGATCTCGAGACCAACACAAGACTAATCATCCAGGCTGAAGCGGCGTACTATATCAGTACCAGGGTAGGGAACCACCGAAATGTTCGAGGTATAGATGCAATTGCTCATAAATGGTAGTAACATTGTGTCAACAGCAGTTGGATCACCTTTCACCATAATTGGATAGTTTTGTCCAAGGAAGAGCGAGTTTTCTCCAAGACTATCAATTCTATACCAGGGAGAAGGTGTTGGTGCTAGCGCACTAGTATCCATCCCGAATACCATGCAACGGGTGTTGGAATAGGTCCGGAGAGTGCGACCATTGGAGACAACACCTGCTTCCTTAGTAGTAACATCAACAGTGTGCTGTATACAGACAAGAAGAGGTGATCCATCGGAATTAGTTGACAGGCGCCACTGAGTATATGGGCGCTGCTCGTCCTCATGCTCGTCATCATCACCATCTTCATCTCCCCCTTGGTTATAAAATTTTTCAAGTATAGGTGGTGGAATGTTCGCAGGACCTTGGAAACACAAGAAGAAGGTTAATTAGTAAAGGGAAACTTGCTAACCCACATGCATGTGGATGAAACAATTATAATTACGGTGGAAGACAAATGTACCGAAACTACAAGGATCCCATGAAACAATAGTGCCATGAGTGGTGTAAGCAAACACAAGACCCTCGTATTGAATTGCATCACAGTACTCATCCGTGTACAGAAACTGATTTTTGAGCAATATCCATCCAGTCGAACCACGAAGGATGGCAACAAGCTTGGTGAAGATAGCAACAACTACGTAGTTCTTATAATTCCAAGAGCGGTTGGGAACTCGACAAATTGCTATCTTCCATAGAAGACAGTCACCATGATCGTATTTGAACGTGCGTAGAATACCGGTGTGCTCAACCTCTGGGCAGTCTGCTGAGATTTTTGGAAGTGGAACCCGGTGACGAGTGTACACATTCACAAGTTCCCACTCGCAGTTGGACCCAATATAAACAACCCAATCTCCATTTGCGCCTGCCCAAGCCTTACCCTCAAGCGATGGTATCTTAACATCACACGTATCATTATCAAGTGGCGTCAACTTGCACAAGGCGAGGCCTCCGTCGTCCCCACGCCAGTCATCAAGGTCACGACGAAGAACATAGGGGAGATCAAACCGCTCCTTGACCCTTGGGTTCCTTGTAATGATGTTATTAGTTGAGTAGAGAATGGTCTTGAATGAACCTGCCATGCTAGCCGAGGTGATGACTCCGCACAGAGCAATGAGTTCCTCCACCACGTCATCTTTCAGATCGGGGCAAGAATAACGGGGTCGTTTCTGTCCTGTTCCCTCCATGGAGAAGACAATCAAACAATGGCAGAAGGAAGGGTGAAGGCAAATGGAGGAGGGAGGAAGAGCGTGCGATAGCAGTTCCAAATCGGGAGGGAAAGGCGAAGAGTCGGTGGATGGTTGCCAGTTTGCCACGGTGCACGAAGAGGTGCCCCGGCCTACACGCCCATTTGGAAATACTAGTAGAAAAGGACTCACTGTCGTCTCGCTGATATGTTAGAACGGGACCACATGTCAACGAAACATGGTGTGTAATTTCTCGTGCAAAATGCGATCTGGCCGCGTTGGCCCGAGGTGCCGCATTAGTTATCGACCTTTATTTTTTTAATGGCGTGTCGTTCAGTTTTGAAGCATGACTAACTGGTACTGTATGCAGAGAAAATATAAACTACTCTACCACTACTCCACCTCTAGTACTAGTTGTATAAAAAAGATATATAGGCCGGAGCTTCAGCGCTTTCTTGCTAAGGGCTGCACACTTGCTTCTCACACTATCACCCTCTCTCCAGATCTAGAAAAGACGACCTCTCTCTCCCTCCTTACCGGTGGTCATAGATCCGCCGGGGAAGAAAAGGACGTGCAGCGTTGATGCACTCGTCGTCGGCGAGCGAGGTCACGCACTGACGACAAGGCCGTCCTCTCAGACCTAGCGCCCGCGCGGGATGGCCTCCGTCCCCAAGCTCGCTGCCGTAGTGTGTGCGGAGGACGATGACCACGAGCGAAGCCAGTTCCCGCCGACCCTCAGGTATGCTACCTCTTTTAGAACCATACCCTTGTTCTATTACCCCATCTGCCACGTCGCTGCATGTGGATCTTTTTCCACTCCACCATCTTCCCAATTTGCTATCCCCTATTCTGCTGGCCACGCAGACGAAAACCTTAATTTGCACTATTAAAGGAAACCCTACTTCATGCAGACTAACCCATGTCTAGGTTGAATAAGGAAAGGAAGGGAGACTGTACTGTCCAAGAGAGTAGGCATTGAACCCGCATATAGGTTGAAAAGGGGAAAATCAGTAGCTATGGAGCGAGTCTCGTGTCTCTTGGTTGAAGAAGGGTAGAAAGGCATGACAACGCAACAGAGAATGACGAAGTCAATCGGTTTGTTGTCCTCACATAGGAAAAAGGTGGCTAAAGAGAACAAAAATGGGACGTAATCCACATATGCTACCTGGATATTTGTTGCTCTGGGCAACCATACCTCCCTCACCACTCTGCGTCCATGGAGGTACATCGTACTGGTGCGCCCACTGTCTGAATGGGCCTTCCATGTTCTTATTGCCACTTTTTTGCTGTTAGTATAACGCCAGCAGTCAGGTCAAGCAATGCTACTGCTAAAGTGATGCCACATTTAACTAATGCCGCACTCAGTCTAATGCCACGGATAAATTTAAGCAATGCCATTTAATGTCACTGGATTATTTCAGGGTTAGCTGTTCACTACTAGGGAAAAGCCTAGCAGCAGCGCGGGTTTTGGGCCTCTCCGTAGCGCGGGGATAGGCGCTACTAATAAGGCGCTACAGCTAACGTATAGTAGTAGCGCCTGTTGTCCCACGCTACTGCTATACATGAATAGCTGTAGCGCTGTTTAGAAAAGGGCGCTGCTGATATTATCTGCAGCGATGTTGTGACACTCCAAAATTTTTGGTGCTTTGTTTTTCAAAAGAGCCTTCCTTGGTTTGAAAGGAGGTCATTTAAACCCTTCCTAAAAACCATCTTCTAAGTTTGCCCTTTCAAAATCCTTTTCTTGGATTTGGTTTCTTTTAAAATGAAAACCCTTTTAGTTTTGGGCTTTTATTTGGTTTTGATCCCTTCAAAATTTTACCATGCCTCCTATGGTGAAATTTTCCCAAAACCTCTCCTCCCACTATAGTTCAACCCAAACATTCTGTCCAAACTAATAAAATCCATTTTTGGACTTTATTCCAACTATTTCTCCTCCCAAAATAATTCTGTCTTTTCTTTTGAGCCTAGGTGGATTGCAAAGCTAAGTACCCTAATGCTTATGACTTTTGACCTCAACTCAACACCCCTGGATAGTCCTTTGTACCCACAACCCAGAACCATCTTGATGCACTCTTCTCCTGTTCAAATATTTCAAAATTCACTCACTGCAAGTTTGGACCAGATTTGCCAGATTTGGTGAAAACCATATCTACACCTCTCCAAAAATTCTACAAATATTCAGGCAGCCTCCAGGTGCAATGAGAGGCCCCTCCACAAAAAACCAGCTCAAGGGGAGATCTCTACACACTAGAATCATTCTATCGAACACCTTGCATGCGCTAGTGCTGTTCACTTTCAGAAATTCAGAAGTTCAGTGTCGATCTTCGTCAGTAACTTTAGTCACGAGCTCACAGTGCGCTTGGCACGTAGATCACGGCCAGGCTTGCTTGTCCGGAGCCTCACACGCGCGCTTGGCGCCTTCCTGGCGTCGGTGGCGCCCTGGCCCGCCTGCGCCGGCGTGTCTTGCGGCGGCCATAGCGCCGTAGCGGCCGACAGGAAGCAGAACAGCGGCACAACACCGTTCGGCGCCGCCCAAGCGTCCTGGTGGCTTCGCGTGGCCACCTCCTTGCCAGTGCACGCATGCAGCACCGTCGCCGTGGCGTGGCACGCGCAGAGCACGCTCTCTGCCGCCGACGGGCCCGCGCTGCCCCGTTCCGTCGAACTCCCCCTAAGCGACCAAATTAAAGCGCGGTCAGCATCTAAACAG
>NC_057795.1:76533328-76535169 GCF_018294505.1 Triticum aestivum
GCCTCGGGGCGGCTATATATAGCACCCCGAGCTTGCGCTCGCCTCCGCACGACTCCACCACCACACCAGACCCCGCCCGGCCACTGAACAAGCCTCGAGGGGCCTTTCCTCCTCGACTCCGGCCACCTCCGTCCACCTCGGGCTCCGACTTTGTTCTCTCCGGTGAGAACCCCTCCGCCGCCCTAGTTTCGACCATACCCTCGTACCACCTCTAGTAAGATAACCCCCAGCTCAATTTTGTCCTCGCATCTCTCTCCAGCAAGATCCACGACCACCCGAACCGCCGTCCGCCGGAGCAAGTGTCACCCCCGACGTGGTACTCGCCGGCGACCACCACCACCTCCCACAGACGCGGAATGGCACCCTGAACACAGAGGTACACCCCGATCACCTTACCTCGCCGTGGATCGCCGCCGGCGACCACCGCGCCTCTCGGCGCCGTCGCGCTCTGTTTTCCCTCGTTTGAAAATTCAAACCTGACGGGTGGAGCCCACCTATCAGTCTCTCAGCCATTTTTTTAAAACGAAACGTTATCTGTATTTTTCCGCAGAAGCCCCTGGAAGTTTTCTGTTTCATTACAGATGAGTCCTTGGGTTAAAACACTTATAACTTTTTAACAGAAAGGAATTTTTGAGTGATTCTTTTTCTGTCCTCTTCAAAATTTTGTCTAGTTTTTTATCATATTTATTTGAAAAATATTTGGATCATTTTTTCTGTACACTCACGGCATTTACCTTGCATGCGTATCTTTTCTTATACCGTAGATACCGAAGGAGGTGACGGAGCTATAAACCTCGCACAGTTAGGCTCCGACTACTCCGAACCAGGCAAGCATGTTTGAACTCTTGATATGATGAGTGTTGTTGCGTGTTTGCATTTTTGTATGTTCATGGCATGTTTATGAACAACTATTAAATGTTATATTTCATATATATAATCAGAAAGTAAGTTTCGGTAAGCATTATGTTGTTGGATACATATTTGCATAGCCATGTGTTGGCGTGAGGATGGATAAGATGGCAGTGTTGTGACATGCCAGGCTTAGGCCAGTCCTTTGATAGCAGTGTCAACATGATCAAATCATATTCCTTTCACTTGCTTCCTGTGCTGCCACTTGTTTTCCGCAAGGGATATGGCATAGTTAGTTGCAACCGTTTTCCTGGTACACACGAAGTGGAGAGGCCGGGATGAGGGTTCCATGGCCCTGGATTAAAGCCCGTCATCCGGTTAGGGGGCATGGGTGTTTCCGGTTGGGACCGAGAGGGGGGCACCCCTTAGAGCGCGCGTATAGAAATTTGATCCCATGCTATTCGAGGTTGTGGCCTCCCCATCTCAAAGTTTTTCTTGGACGTTGTCCAGGGCGATTCCTGGCATCGTGAGGTGAAATGGGTGTGTACTAGTTAAACGTGTTTCTACTGAAATACCGTAAACGAAACTAGTCCTTCGTGACTACGGAAATCCGTTGGCTGTGGTCAGTTCATCCAAACTCTGCAGAGTCTCAAATCCTTCAATTATCTTGTGCTTTGTTCAAGTACTATATTCATCTTATCTTGTCAGGTATCAACCTCAATGACAAAAACCCGGTGGGATTTATGTGTGATCAATCCGGTTAAAAGATTATTCTTGTGGATGGACTAATCTTGTTATTTACATTTATTATAGGCCCTGTCTGTGATGTTGCTCAGACGTCCGACTGTGGCATTTCTTTTAAAGCCCTGCTGTGATGTCGCTCAGACGTCCGATGGTGGCATTTCTTTTTAAGCCCTGTCTGTGATGTCGCTTAGACGTCCGACGGTGGCATTTCTTTTAAGCCCCGTCTGTGATGTCGCTCAGACGTCCGA
>NC_057795.1:76535318-76545918 GCF_018294505.1 Triticum aestivum
CGACGGTGGCATTTCTTTTAAAGCCCTGTCTGTGATGTCGCTCAGACGTTCGACGGTGGCATTTCTTTTAAAGCCCTGTCTGTGATGTCGCTCAGACGTCTGACGGTGGCATTTCTCTTAAAGCCCTGTCTGTGATGTCGCTCAGACGTCCGACGGTGGCATTTCTTTTAAGCCCTGTCTGTGATGTCGCGCAGACGTCCGACTGTGGTATTTCTTTTAAGCCCTTTATGTGGTGTCGCTTAGACGCCCGACTGCGGCATGCATTTTATTTATTTACCTTTCGAGGCGTCGCTTCAGAGACCCGATCGGTTTTCAGTTATTTATTTTATTCTTAACGTACTGCAATATTATCGTTATTTTATGAGCATCATCCTGGATCATGACGCATTCATGCATTCATTGATTATATCTTTTGTCCGAACTGTCTTGCGAGTACTTTCGAGTACTCACCTGGCTTGTTGATTTGGCCAGATGTTGATGAAGGCGATCTCATGGATGAAGAGTTTGATAGCGAGTCCGACGCCTAGAGGAGTCCCAGTCAGTCCCGTGCGATCCTATTTTGGTCATTGTATTCTCCCTTCCGCAACCCCGAATAGATTCATCGAGCCTCATCTCGACGCTCGATGTACTGCCAGTAGAAGTCAAGTTATCCACCATCGTTTTTCCTCGAGCTAGTAGCATGCTAGTCCACCCCCATGACTTAACCGCTCTTATGTAAGATATTGGCGGGTTTGTAATAAACTGTTGAGCAGCCTCAGCTCAACCCTGTAATATATTTGATGCTACTGGTTCTCTGTTTATCAAGCTTTATCTTCCAGAAAGGATGACTTTTCCTATACTGGGTTTAAAAGATCGGTCTTATCAATAATCATTTTATTGAAAAGCCGGTCGTGACAGACTTGGTAACCAGAGCCAGGCTGACTGTTGGAAGCCACTAGGTGCGATCGCTAATTGGTTATTAGCATGATAGAGTTATTCATATTTTTACAAAGGTAGTCATTTTTCTGACAGTCAGCATAAAATTTATGATCTGATCACTCAGAATTTTTGCCTACTTTTGTAGATGGCCGGCAACGACTGCGAGTCTCAAATGTTCGCCAACGTGCCTAAGGGGTTCGTCAAACTCCTCTCCTTCATCGTTCAGGTCGCAATGGGGCCATCCGTGCGCCCAGTCTTCACGCTTTATCCACACAAGATCAACGACAATCTGACTATGCACCAGGCCGCGGTGCAATTCAGGGGAGGCCATGCTGAAGTACGCCGTCTCCGGTTCGTGGGAGAGCCATGCCTACAGAAAGACATGCTATGCAGATGGCTGCCCGCGAGGCGATAGCCCGTCTTCGGGATGTTCCTCCTGCAATGAAGACCCGTCGCTACCGCTACCTTCCATGCCATGTGCCTTACACCTGTCACTACTCTTTCTCTTGCCCCAGAGGAGAGCGAGACGAAGCCTTTGAGATGCTTGTCGAGTACCTCCGAGCCCTAGAGGCAGCATTCGACTGCATGGTGGATGACCTCGTAGCTGCACGCATGGACTCAGTTCATGGCTGTGCTGCTAACAGGAGGGAACTCCTGCACACCGCTCCACCATTGACTTTCGTGTTGTTCACAGCCTCTCACTCACCTTCCATGCTCGCCACTGCTCGTCGCCTGCCTACCACAGAGGAATTTAACCAGGCTATTGCACCCACTCCCGTCCGCTCTGCACCACTTGTTGCACCCACTCCCATATGTGCTACCCCACCTTTTCCACCCACTCGTATTCGTGTTATTCCACCTACGACACCTACTCCATCAGCTCAGCACAACGTTTCTCGTCTGGAACCTATTAGCGAGGAGGAGGTTGATTCCCCAGCGTCTCTGCGTCTCACCCTCGGCAGGCCAAGGGAGATCCTCACAATCTCCGACTGAGTACGCATAGACGCCATGCGATGTATCGGCTTGTGTAATGTGTTTTATGTACATAGGTTGTGAGTAGTAGCCTGTTTTGCATCATGTAGAATCTGGAGGAGTGCACTAGTTTAAATAACATGTCAGGATTATGTACGCATATCCTGAGTGATGTAATGTATAATTATGCCCGCGTGTAAGATATGCGCTAGTCCTTCTCCGTGCGAAATCGTGTGTTTCCAAAAATATCCTGGAGTTTAAAAATGTTCTTTGTGTGTGATTTTGTTGAATTTTACGTCTCTCTTGCTTATCTTAAGAGTTCTCACAATATATCCCCAGAGTGAAAAATGTCTCGTCCTTGGACGCGCTCCATGCCAACTCAGCCATAAGAGAATTATGGCACGCCGCAGAACCAAAATTTCACTCAGGGACAGACAAGTCAACAGGGCAGTGAAACAGCTTTCACGCAAGTTTGTCGTTTGTACGAACAGAGTCAATAGCAACACCAGGAAATGATGAACCAATTCATCAATATGGGAATTAACCGTGGTCAGTATCAACCGCAATCCAAATTATCTGAGTTACAAAAGACGCGTCCTCCAACATTT
This sequence comes from Triticum aestivum, assembly GCF_018294505.1. Lineage (NCBI taxonomy): Eukaryota > Viridiplantae > Streptophyta > Magnoliopsida > Poales > Poaceae > Triticum > Triticum aestivum. The sequence goes on from NC_057795.1 coordinate 76,537,817, forward strand.
TCTCATACTGACAATCCTCTTGAGGCCGAGGACTGGCTTCGAGACATGGAGAGAAAATTAATTATCGCACAGTGTTCGGACCGTGAAAAGGTACTATATGCACCACATTATCTCACAGGTGCAGCTGCATCATGGTGGGAAAACTTCCTGCACATGCACCCCAACGAAAATGAAATCACCTGGGAAAATTTCAAAGAAGGTTTTCGTGGGGCACATATTCCGAAGAGCGTCATGAAAATCAAGAAGAAAGAATTTGATGAACTCAAGCAAAGAGTCATGACAGTGTCAGAATACAACAGCCAATTCACACTGCTGTCTCGCTACGCCAATGAAGAATGCATGACTGAGAGCCAGAAGATGGAAAAATTCTTGGAAGGCCTGGCACCCGCCCTTAAGTGCCAGCTAGTTGTGCATACCTTTCCAGACTTTAAAACACTGGTGGATAAGGCCATTACCCTGGAAAATGAGCGACGCAGCCTGGAAGATTTCCGCAAACGGAAAAGGGACCAGACTACTTTTTCTCGCAATCAAAGAAGCAAGAAGGAATTTCAGAAGGGGGATTCGCACAAAACCCCAACGAATAATTCACGTCCAACCAAGAATTTCCATGCAAGAGACAAAGAATTCACCTATCGCCCAGGCGTTACCTATTATGCTTGTGGAGAAGAAGGGCACTATGCCAAGCAGTGTCCCAAGCCAAGGAACTCAACCCCGAAGCTCAATAATGGTGGCAATAATTCAGCACCAAAGCGAAGCAATTTCAACCCCAACATCAACCACCGGAAAGGTCACTTGAACCACGTGACCCGAGAGGAAGCACAGAACACCCCAGATATCGTACTCGGTACGTACCCCGTCAACACAATTCTTGCCATGGTTTTGTTTGATTCTGGAGCTTCTCACTCATTCGTTTCGAAAAGTTTTGCTTTGCAAAATAATTTTTCGATGCTTCCCTTGGAAAAATCAATGATCGTCAAGTCCCCTGGAATTAAGCAAGTGACCCAGAGTTACTGTCAAGGTGTGATTATTGAATTTGAGGGATTGAAGTTTTACGCCAACCTTATTGTACTAGAAAGCAAGGGTCTGGATGTCATCCTGTGAATGGATTGGTTAACCACCAACAAAGGTTTTATTAAATGCTTCAACCGTACCGTGATTCTCACACACCATCATGGGAAGAAAATAAAAGTTTCAGCCAGAGAGAGACAAATACCTCGACAACCTAGATTAAACAAGGTGGACGTTTCTGAGCTGAACAAGGTTCCCGTAATATGTGAATTTCCGGACGTATTTCCAGAAGAACTACCGGGCATGCCGCCAGACCGAGAAATAGAATTCAGCATTGAGCTTGCACCCGGAACCACTCCTATTTATAAGAAACCTTACAGAATGGCACCATCCGAATTGGTAGAGTTGAAGAAGCAAATAAAAGAATTATTGGAGAAAGGATACATACGAGCCAGCTCCTCACCTTGGGGTTCACCAATTTTATTTGCCAAGAAGAAGGATGGAACAATGAGGTTGTGTATTGATTATCGAGCTCTCAACATGGTCACAATCAAGAACAAATACCCAATGCCCTGAATAAATGATTTATTCGATCAACTCGCACACGCCAAAGTCTTCTCAAAAATTGACTTGAAATTAGGGTACCACCAATTAAAAGTACGAACAGAAGATATTCCCAAGACTGCCTTCACCTCCAGATATGGGCTGTATGAGTTCACACTGATGCCATTCGGGCTAACCAACGCCCCCGCATATTTCGTTCACCTCATGAACAAAGTATTTATGAAGTATATGGACAAGTTTGTTGTGGTATTCATCGATGATATTCTGATATATTCCAAAACACCAGAAGAGCACGCCGAACTTCTCAGGATTGTACTCGGAGAACTCAGGAAACATCAACTGTACGCCAAATTCAGCAAATGTGAATTATGGCTAAAATAGGTGGGTTTTCTGGGCCACGTGCTAACCCAAGAAGGTATTGCAGTAGACCCGGAAAAGGTCAAGGCCGTACTTGGCTGGAAACCACCAGCTAACGTAATGGATGTACGAAGTTTCTTGGGAATGGCAGGATATTATCGGAGATTTATTGAAGGATTCTCCACTATAGCAAAGCCCATGACACAATTGCTCAAGAAAGGCAGGAAATTTGAATGGACAGAAGCATGTGAGAAAAGCTTCCAAGAGCTAAAAAGCAAATTAACAACAGCACCAGTGCTAATTGTGCTTGATATACACAAAAATTTTGAGGTATATTGTGACGCATCCCGGAAAGGCCTCGGATGCGTATTGATGCAAGAAGGCAAGGTGGTTGCGTATGTCTCTAGACAACTACGCAAGCATGAGGAGAATTATCCCACCCATGACCTGGAATTATTAGCAGTCATCCATGCACTCAAGGAATGGAGACACTTTCTGCTTGGGAATCGTTGTGAGATATACACAGACCATAAGAGTCTTAAGAATATTTTCACACAGCCAGAGTTAAATCTACGGCAACGACGCTGGTTAGAATTGGTGAAGGATTATGATGTTGGAATCCACTATCATCCTGGAAAAGCAAATGTTGTGGTAGATGCACTTAGTCGCAATCCCAGCACGGAAGACGACAGTATGCCAAAATTGAGGCTAGAATTTCAACAGGAATTTGCCCGACTCAATCTCATAATGGTCACCGAAAGGCAGTGTATCAAATATCGAAATACAGCCTACCCTGATGGAAAGTATCAAGGAAGCCCAGCACGGACACTCCAGCATTGAGGGCATAAAAAGAAAAGTGAGTTTGGGAAGAGCCTCAGAATTCAACATGGATGAGCAGGGAATATTGTGGTATGGAGAAAGGCTATGCGTACCAAATGTCAAGGACCTCAAACAATAGATATTGACTGAAAGTCACACAGCTCCGTATTCAATCCATCCTGGAGGGACAAAAATGTACAAAGATCTGCAGGAAAATTTCTGGTGGCACGATATGAAGAGAGATATAGCCGCGTTCATCGCCTGCTGTGACTCTTGTCAACGTATCAAGGCCGAGCACCAGAAACCAGCCAGACTGTTGCAACCAAATAAGATACCCGAGTGGAAATGGGACGAGATTGGAATGGACTTCATCGTTGGACAGCCACGGTCCCGACACGGAAACGATGCCATTTGGGTAATAACCGACAGATTAACCAAGGTGGCACATTTGATTCCGGTAAAAACAACTTACACCACTCAGAGACTAGCCAGACTTTATCTTGCCCGTATCGTCTGCTTACATGGAGTCCCGAAGACTATCATCTCCGATAGAGGCACGCAGTTCGTCTCTGCATTCTGGAATCACCTACAACAGGCACTGGGAACCCAACTAGCCTTCAGTACCGCATACCATCCCCAGACTGATGGGCAGACGGAACGCGTAAACCAAATCCTAGAAGACATGCTAAGAGCCTGTGTCCTCACCTACGGGAACAGTTGGGAAGAAAGTTTGCCATATGCAGAGTTCGCATACAACAACAGCTATTAAGCCAGCTTGAAAATGGCACCCTTTGAAGCTCTATATGGGAGAAGATGTCGTACCCTGCTAAATTGGTCAGAGACTGGAGAAAGCCATATCTTTGGCCCAGATATGCTCAAGGAGGCCGAGGAGAAAGTTAAGACAATTAGAGAACGGCTCAAAACAGCTCAAAGTCGGCAAAAGAGTTATTACGACCGTAAGCATCGGGAAATCAGTTTTGAACCCGGAGAATTGGTATACCTGAGAGTTTCTCCTATGAAGGGTCTGCAACGGTTCAAGATTAAAGGGAAACTAGCACCAAGATTCATCGGACCATTTCATATGGTGGCCCGACGAGGCAAGTTAGCCTACCAACTGGACCTACCCGGAGACTTATCCGGTATCCACAACGTGTTTCACATCTTGCAGTTGAGAAAATACATGAGCAACCCAGAGAAGCAAGTTTCACATGAGTATATTGACGTGCAACCGGACCTCACTTACCGGGAGCACCCAATAAAAATATTAGGAGAGACTGAGAGGAGGACCCGACAGAAAACCATTAAGTTTTTCAGAGTTCAATGGAGTAATCACACCGAGAATGAAGCAACTTGGGAGAGTGAAGATTTTCTTCGGACAGAGCACCCACACCTGTTTAAGGATCAGCTGAAATCTCGGGGACGAGATTTTTCCTAAGGGGGTAGGTACTGTGACACTCCAAAAATTTTGGTGTTTTGTTTTTCAAAAGAGCCTTGCTTGGTTTGAAAGGAGGTCATTTAAACCCTTCCTAAAAACCATCTTCTAAGTTTGCCCTCTCAAAATCCTTTTCTTGGATTTAGTTTCTTTTAAAATGAAAACCCTTTTAGTTTTGGGCTTTTATTTGGTTTTGATCCCTTCAAAATTTTACCATGCCTCCTATGGTGAAATTTTCCCAAAAACTCTCCTCCCACTATAGTTCAACCCAAACATTCTGTCTAAACTAATAAAATCCATTTTTGGACTTTATTCCAACTATTTCTCCTCCCAAAATAATTCTGTCTTTTCTTTTGAGCCTAGGTGGATTGCAAAGCAAGTACCCCAATGCTTATGACTTTTGACCTCAACTCAACACCCCTGGATAGTCCTTTGTACCCACAACACCATCTTGATCCACTCTTCTCCTGTTCAAATATTTCAAAATTCACTCACTGCAAGTTTGGACCAGATTTGCCAAATTTGGTGAAAACCATATCTACACCTCTCCAAAAATTCTACAAATATTCATGCAGCCTCCAGGTGCAATGAGAGGCCCCTCCACCAAAAACCAGCTCAAGGGGAGATCTCTACACACTAGAATCATTCTGTCGAACAACTTGGATGCGCTAGTGCTGTTCACTTTCAGAAATTCAGAAGTTCAGTGTCGATCTTGGTCAGTAACTTCAGTCACGAGCTCACAGTGCGCTTGGCACGTAGCTCACGGCCAGGCTTGCTTGTCCGAAGCCTCACACGCGCGCTTGGCGCCTTCCTGGTGTCGGTGGCGCCTTGGCACGCCTGCGCCGGCGTGTCTTGTGGCGGCCGTAGCACCGTAGCGGCCGACAGGAAGCAGAACGGCGGCACAACACCGTTCGGCGCCGCCCAAGCGTCCTAGTGGCTCCGCGTGGCCACCTCCTTGCCAGCGCACGCATGCAGCACCGTCGCCGTGGCACGGCACGCGCAGAGCGCGCTCTCTGCCGCCAACGGGCCCGCGCCGCCCCGTTCCGTCGAACTCCCCCTAAGCGACCAAATTACAGCGCGGTCAGCATCTAAACGGAACCAGGGGACATCCACGACGAAGCTCAACCTCTGAACCCCTCCCCACGTGCAACCACTGCACCGCCGTAATCACCTCGCCGGAGAACCCCGTTCTCGGCAACCGCCTCGGGGCGGCTATATATAGCACCCCGAGCTTGCGCTCGCCTCCGCACGACTCCACCACCACACCAGACCCCGCTCGGCCACTGAACGAGCCTCGAGGGGCCTTTCCTCCTCGACTCCGGCCACCTCCGTCCGCCTCGGGCTCCGGCTTCGTTCTTTCTGGTGAGAACCCCTCTGCCGCCCTAGTTTCGACCGTAGCCCCGTACTACCTCTAGTAAGATAACCCCCAACTCAATTTTGGCCTCGCAGCTCTCTCCGGCGAGATCCACGACCACCCGAACCGCCGTCCGCCGGAGCAAGCGTCACCACTGGCATGGTACTCGCCGGCGACCACCACCACCTCCCACAGATGCGGAATGGCACCCTGAACACAGAGGTACACCTCGATCACCTTACCTCGCCGTGGATCGGCGCCGGCGACCACCGCGCCTCTCGGTGCCGTCGCGCTCTGTTTTCCCTCGTTTGAAAATTCAAACCTGACGGGTGGAGCCCGCCTGTCAGTCTCTCAGCCATTTTTTTAAAACGAAACATTATCTGTACTTTTCCGCAGAACCCCCTGGAAGTTTTCTGTTTCATTACAGATGAGTCCTTGGGTTAAAACACTTATAACTTTTTAACAGAAAGGAATTTTTGAGTGATTCTTTTTCTGTCCTCTTCAAAATTTTGTCTAGTTTTTTATCATATTTATTTGAAAAATATTGGGATCATTTTTTCTGTACACTCACGGCATTTATGTTGCATGCGTATCTTTTCTTATACCGTAGATACCGAAGGAGGTGACGGAGCTACAAACCTCGCACAGTTAGGCTCCGACTACTCCGAACCAGGCAAGCATGTTTGAACTCTTGATATGATGAGTGTTGTTGCGTGTTTGCATTTTTGTATGTTCATGGCATGTTTATGAACAACTATTAAATGTTATATTTCATATATATAATCGGAAAGTAAGTTTCGGTAAGCATTATGTTGTTGGATACATATTTGCATAGCCATGTGTTGGTGTGAGGATGGATAAGATGGCAGTGTTGTGACATGCCAGGCTTAGGCCAGTCCTTTGACAGCAGTATCAACATGATCAAATCATATTCCTTTCACTTCCTTCCTGTGCTGCCACTTGTTTTCCGCAAGGGATATGGCATAGTAAGTTGCAACCGTTTTCCTGGTACACACCAAGTGGAGAGGCCGGGATGAGGGTTCCATGGCCCTGGATTAAAGCCCGTCATCCGGTCAGGGGGCATGGGTGTTTCTGGTTGGGACCGAGAGGGGGGCACCCCTTAGAGCACGCGTATAGAAATTTGATCCCATGCTATTCGAGGTTGTGGCCTCCCCGTCTCAAAGTTTTTCTTGGACGTTGTCCAGGGTGATTCCTGGCATCGTGAGGTGAAATGGGTGTGTACTAGTTAAATTTGTTTCTACTAAAATACCGTAAACGGAACTAGTCCTTCGTGACTACGGAAATCCGTTGGCTGTGGTCAGTTCATTCAAACTCTGCAGAGTCTCAAATCCTTCAATTATCTTGTGCTTTGTTCAAGTACTATATTCATCTTATCTTGTCAGGTAATAACCTCAGTGAAAAAAACCCGGTGGGATTTATGTGTGATCAATCCGGTTAAAAGATTATTCTTGTGGATGGACTAATCTTGTTATTTACATTTATTATAGGACCTGTCTGTGATGTCGCACAGACGTCCGACGGTGGCATTTCTTTTAAAGCCCTGTCTGTGATGTCGCTCAGACGTCCGACGGTGGCATTTCTTTTTAAGCCCTATCTGTGATGTCGCTCAGACGTCCGACAGTGGCATTTCTTTTAAGCCCTGTCTGTGATGTCGCTCAGACGTCCGACGGTGGCATTTCTTTTAAAGCCCTGTCTGTGATGTCGCTCAAACGTCCGACAGTGGCATTTCTCTTAAAGCCCTGTCTATGATGTCGCTCAGATGTCCGACGGTGGCATTTCTTTTAAGCCCTGTCTGTGATGTCGCGCAGATGTCCGACTGTGGTATTTCTTTTAAGCCCTTTATGTGGTGTCGCTTAGACGCCCGACTGTGGCATGCATTTTATTTATTTACCTTTCAAGGCGTCGCTTCAGACACCCGATCGGTTTTCAGTTATTTATTTTATTCTTCACGTACTGCAATATTATCGTTATTTTATGAGCATCATCCTGGATCATGACGCATTCATGCATTCATTGATTATATCTTTTGTCCGAATTGTCTTGCGAGTACTTTCGAGTACTCACCTGGCTTGTTGATTTGGCCAGATGTTGATGAAGGCGATCTCATGGATGAAGAGTTTGATAGCGAGTCCGACGCCTAGAGGAGTCCTAGTCAGTCCCGTGTGATCCTGTTTTGGTCATTGTATTCTCCGCTTCCGCAACCCCGAATAGATTCATCGAGCCTCATCTCGACACTCGATGTACTGCCAGTAGAAGTCAAGTTATCCACCACCATTTTTCCTCGAGCTAGTAGCATGCCAATCCACCCCCGTGACTTAACCGCTCTTATGTAAGATATTGGCGGGTTTGTAATAAACTGTTGAGCAGCCTCAGCTCAACCCTGTAATATATTTGATGCTACTGGTTCTCTGTTTATCAAGCTTTATCTTCCAGAAAGGATGACTTTTCCTATACTGGGTTTAAAAGATCGGTTTTATCAATAATAATTTTATTGAAAAGCCGATCATGACAGATGTTTACCTGGAAGCGCTACTGGTAATGCGGCGC
>NC_057795.1:76546085-76659691 GCF_018294505.1 Triticum aestivum
CTACTACAAGTTTTATTAGTTTTTTTCCTGCATATTTGTTTTTGTATTTGTTTTGTATTTGAATAGGCTTTATACAATAATATTTAGCATATCATACACATACAAATGTAATCATAGCATATACATACAATTAGTCCTATCAAATCATGTCATTATCATAATCATCATCCAACACAAAGTGGTCTCTCGTCATCATCTCGAAAATAGCGATACATGTCTCGATTACTTGCAAATACATCATCATCCATCTAAACGATGGTATATGCGAGAAGAGCTATCACTTTGAGTACATGACTTCGTATCCCTCTCTCGCATTAGTGTGAACCTAAACTAACTACTGCCTGTCACTCGGAAACCGGAAACCGGTACACCTGGGCCTGACACTCCGGCCACTTGTCGTATATATACTCCTGGTGTAGCACTTATTCACCATCGATGATCTATGCACCTGCATCGTCACGTGAGTCGATGATATGCAACATATATAGTTGAGCAACAGAAAGAGACAGACTTGGCAAAAATAGAAACAACATATCATAAGCATAAATAACAAAGTTCATCGTACCCCAAAATGCCCTAACTAGAGTGATTTTCGCTAGTCGAGGAGGAGGACGGTTTAATTACATCACAAATAAAGTTTCACCGTGCATAACTCAAAGTTTTGTCATACAGAAAGTATGGACTAAACGGACACATTGTCATATATCGACAATCACTCCAACATGTCGTTCCATCCATCCATTTCAGGGAGATAGTCCCCGAGCCTAGTGAAGGGCTTCAGGTCAAGACGCTGAGCGGCTACCCATGTTCGAACGTCTTCCCGTGACATTTGTCCTTCTTCGTAGAACATCCCTGTTTTTCCGACGACCTCCTTCATGACGATTTGGGCAAGTTTGTGCTGGATGTGATAGAACTCGGCTCGAAGTCGATGATCCTCGATATCTCCTACGTTCTTTGCCCATTGCAGAATATGGGCATCGCCAGATCTAGGTGACATGCAAAGGTTCTGGTGATCCCGTCTGTACTCCAGCATGTGGTGTAGGACATAGAATCCATCATTAAGAGAATCGTTCGGTTGCTGGATGCAGCAAAAGTCGGTTTTATGGCCGAAGGCGACCCTGCTGCCCCTTCTCTTCTTGTCCCTGACCTCTCCACCCCTTGCTTGGTAGTAAAACATAGCACTGTCGAGAAGATCCTTGATGTGGGTGTAATCCTTTTTGTGAATGTTCTTCGACGATTACAAGTAAAGAGCGTGGGAGAATCGGGGGTATAGGATGATGAGGACGGCGCGCCCGACGCTGCGCAAAATAAGTACACCTCAAATTACTTAGCCTCCACCGTGCAAATGAATGATTGAAATCGAAGGAAGGATAGCAGCACGGATGACTTACACAGGATGATAAGGCACAAGAATCGCCCCCTTGTCCTTATCGGCGAGCATGAAATTGATGATGTATTCCCTCGCGTATACACGGTGCTCTGCGCAGACTCCCAATAAGCCCTCGTGCATGTAGTACGGGTCAGCGACACAGATATGAGATATCTGCTCAAACCGATGATGTAGTTCATGTGCAAGGCATAAAGGCGGACACACGTAAAATCCAGCTTCTTCACGTGAAACATGTCGAATATGTAATCGAATCGGAGGAAGAACTTATCCGCGGGGAAGCTGTCGACATACGACATTTGCTGCGGAACGTTAACCACGTAGAGTGGGTATCCTGGATCTGTCGAGGCGATGAGGCCTTTCTCTACCCGCAGCACATCGTCATGAAGTCTCCTTAGATCGCCGAATCTGGCCTGTAGCGCTGTTGCAGGTAGGATTGGTTGACCGGGGATATGGCATTTATCCGCATCAGGGATATCTATACGGTCCTGAAGCTGAGGCTGCTGAGGCGGCTGGATCATAGAATCAGCTTTTTTTCCTTTCCTCGCTCTCTTCCTAGACTTCTTTACTACCGGAAGGTCGTCCATAATACGTTGAGACGACAATTCAGGCACCGACTCATGACGCTCAAACCCCGAGGAGGCGCCAGTATAGACATACTGTTCAGCGCCACCGTCGTCCTCATCCTCATCCATGGCGACGTCATCAGCGACTAATGGAGCCTCCTCCTTACCCCGTCCGCTATCACCCAACCCGACACCCGACGCTAATTGGGTGGGTGGGGTGTTGATGTTCATACCTTGCTGAGGCTGCGTGCTCGTGGGTGTGCTCCCGACTGCCTCCAGACGAAGCAGACTCTTTGGCCACAACAGGACCCACCCATTGCAACAATCACCAAGCCGCCATGGTGTCTCCTCGTCATCCACCAGTAGTATTCGAGGAGGCAAATTCTTGTGGCCCGGTTCGACATTGGCCACGGAAACCTTGAAGACGTTCGGGGGGATCGGCCGGCTGTGGAACAATGGTTCCTTCGGCTCCATTATCGTCGCCTTCCCCACGTCCACCTTCTGGTCGCCGATGGTGTACAATATGGTGCACGGGGTTTCATCGGCCTGCAAAGAAAAGTCTGCGATGTGAGACATCCGAAAGGCAACGAAAACGGGAGATTATACATTTATATTGAAGGGGGCCGGTGTGACAGATACTGTGAGGGCGTCGAGCTCAGCCAAAGACGAAGCACCGCCGAGCACGTCCGGTGCGGGAGTCGATGCGGGAGCAGGTGCGGGAGCCGGTGCGGGAGCAGGTGCTCCCAAGAAGTCAACAAGGGGAAAGTCCTCTGCATTTTTTTCTTCTGGATTTTGCCTTGTCCAAGTGAAAACACCCGTCACCAAGGAAGTAGACAAATCTGCAACCACCTGTTTTGCGGCAGCTACCGCTGTTGCGACCATCTGAGATGATTTCATCTCAACCGCAATCTCAACCTTCTTGTCGATGTTTTCTTCAGTTAACCTCCGTCTTTCCTTTCTCTCCTCCGTGGTCTCACGGTAGTACTTCTTCCACGTGGCACCGTCTCCGACACCGTGCACGCGTCCATACGACGGTCGAGTATCCACCGGTTGTCGTTTCAATATGTTCAACGCCCGGTTGAATGGAGTGTCCCACTTGGGCCTCGCCAATGCCTTAGACGGCGAGTCGCTTTCGGCCGCAATCCGGTGCTGCTCTCTCTGCAAAAGGCACAAGGATCGTTTACAAATATGACTAACGTGTGCAGTCGAATTGACCAGAAACTAAAATTACCAGCAGTCTCATGAACTCCGTAATGACCGGTGTTGTCTCGTAAACCTTCTTCACTGGGTCCCAACGGTGCCGGGCCCTCAGGACGTCACGCTCCTGCAGGACGGTGAAATCCGCCAAGGGGTCTGGGATGCCTAGACTCGCGGCTTCCGCGTCCTCCTTGGCCCAATTGGACCTCTTTCCGCTGTAACCACGACTTTCGAGGTCGTGGCTCCCAATGTTGCTGTCTTGAAGCCCCTTCATGTACTTAGACTTTTTTTGGCAGCTTCGGCCTCGCAAGCCTCCTTGAATATTTGAAACTGCTCTTCCGTGATTGTCGGATTATCCTTTACAATCTCAGAGTAGGGTTCCTCCTAGTCGATGATCCTTGCTTTCACTCGAGTTTTCCAGGCGGCCAACGCGTCGCTAAACTTGGTCATGGCGTGTTTGTTTATCTTCTTCATTGCCGGGTCCTCATATGGATGTTCATAATCCTTATCATTCCGGCCCAGGAACAAGAATATCTGGTGAAACTTCTTTAGGAGGGAGCTCCTCATATTTTCTATCTTCTGTAGTTTCTCATCGTTGATGGTGGCGGTTGTCCGTACGATGCAGCCTATTTGATTGGCGTAGCATCTACGCGCTTCCTCGGGCGCCTTTGGCTCAAAAATGCTATCGTCCACCTCCGTGACCACCAGTCTAGTAGTCCTGAGTTTGTTAGGAAGCCGTTGCCTCTTTGCTTTCGGTTCTACACCGGCTCCGCTCCCCGAGGTAGCACCAGTCTCAGTCTCAGCGCCGGTCTTGATGCCGGTCTGAGTCTCAGTGCCGGTCTCAGTCTCAGCACCGGTCTACGTGTCGGTCTCAGTCCCCGATGCCACCGGTAGGCCCAGCAACAACATCGGTTGATCGTCGGTAAGGCTGAAAAACTCGTCTGCCGCCCGGTAGACGTCGTCGCAATCACCAGAACCCTGTCCTTCATCGTTGCTAGCCATGTTTCCTATGATTAAATCTAGTCAATTAATTCTAGACCTAATAAAATGAATAATGAAATAAAAAAGGCCTATTATTTTGCAGGAATGTTGGCTCCTTCCTGGCGTTGCAAATCCCGGGCACTCGATATGTCCTAGTTTGTAGCACAAGTCATGCCGAAATTCACAGAAAATTTTGGCATGACCTTTAATAAAAAGTGGACAAATCGAGAACCTAAAATTTGCCGGAGCAGAAATGAATCAACATTCTGGCAAAACATAGGCCACTCAACATCATTCCCTAGAAATAGTGTTCAAACATCCCTCTTCGACACCGCAACACATGTCCAAATATACACGAGCAACCACATGTCCAAATTTCACAAGCTAATTCAAAAACAAAGTGTAGAAGAAAATTCATTTAACTACTAATAGAACAAAATTCAGTTAACTTTAGTGCTCTATATTGATGAAAGGAAAAAATTTCAGTTAACTACTAATTTCATTCATTTAGGTTATTCATTTAACATCACCTAATTAACCTACTGTACCACTACTACTAGCAGCACTACTAGCCTAATTAACCTAGCAAAACTCTAGTGCCCTAACTGAAAAACATCTAAGTAACATCTACTAGTACCACTATTGCCCTAACCTAATTAATATCTACTAGTATCACTATATAATATACAAGCAGCATCTACCCTAATTAAACCCTACTGCCCTAACTAACTTTTGTTGTAAACCAAATTTTTTGCTCTAAACTAATTTTTGCTCTAACATCTACTACTTAACATCCTTTACTCTAAACTAAATTTTTTGCTATAAACAAACTTTTGCTCTACTAATTTTTTCTCGAAAATGCAGAGAGAGAGAGGAGTCGGGGGAGGGGTGGGGGACTTACAAAGAGGGGACAGACGGTGGCGGGGAGGTGCTCGATGACGGAGGCAGGGGCGGAGAGGGCGGGCTCGGGCACGGGCAACGGCGGTCCTGGGTGGGGTCGGGCGGTGGTGAGGTGGAGGGCGCCGATGGTGACATCGAGGGCGGCCTCGGGCGGCGGCGGTGAGGTTGAGGGCGGCCTCGGGCGGCGGGGGTGAGGATGACGGTGGCCTCGGGGGGAGACGGTGAGGTTGCGGGCGTCCACGCCGGCAGGAGACGGCGATGAAGTGGGGCGATGGAGAATTGGGGAGACGGCGGCGAGGGTGAGGCATTTGGGGAAGAAGTGTGGTGGCCGGGAGGCGGGGGGTAAACCACTGTTTAAGTGAAACGTAACGGTAGCGCGTTTCTGAAACGCGCTGTAGCTAGCTACAGCGCGTTTCCTGAAACCTGCTACTGCTATTCCTTTCTCCTTTTTTCCCTTTTTTCTTTTATTTTTCTTTACATTTTATTTTTTTCCTATCTCCTTTTTCTATTTCTTTCATTTTCTACTTGTTTTTCACTTTATTTTATTTCCGTTAGCAGCAGCGCCTTACACGTAAGCGCGCTACAGCTAAGGAGAGTAGCAGTAGCGCTGGGCCAGTATACGGGCTACTGCTAGGTTGGGCTAGCCATGTGCGCCCAGTTCAAACATAGCAGTAGTGCATTTTGCTTGTACGCGCTACTGCTAAAGTCATAGCAGTAGCATTTGGTTTTGTACAGCGCTACTAGTAACATTCTGTGTATAAGGTTTTCCCTAGTAGTGGTTGATTGTGGATGTATTAAAGATTTTTCAGCTAAGGCATTCTAATGCTGTTGCACAACCAGTATTCCAATGATGAAACTTGTTACTACCTTCAGATTTTTGCACTGTTAATGCTTATAGATTGGATACCTCACTTTCATGAGATAAGTTAATTTTTTTTACAGTGTCACCAAATTGGCAAGGTGCCGATGTCACTTTATTTTGGTTGAACTGCACAAAAAATTATGAAGACAAGAGGAAAGGTCAAGAGTGGGCACCTCCTCCTCTGGCTGTTCTCTTGATTCGTTCGATCAAGTTTTTATGTTTGATCGATTATCAAGATTTGGATAGCAATTTTTTAGGTCCCCACGAGTTTGAAATGATATTTACCTTGGAGGTACATGGTTTGCAATTTTTTATACTGTCATTAGTTAATAATGCTAGTTACCTTCAGACTTTTGTATTTGGTTTAATGCTCATGCACAACTAGTATACCAATGCTGAAACTTGTTACCTTTACATTTTGTATTGTTAATTTTATAGAAATCTTCCAATGCTAGAGTTTATTGAAATATGTTCAGTAAAACCATTGTACCGTACCCTATAATAAACTAACTACTCTACTGTTGCACTAGCCACTGGATTAGTGTATATTTGTAGTATTTGAATCGTGTTGCATTAGCGTATGGACATAAATAAAGTGTGGCAAGCTTTCCCAGATATGTGCTCAAGAAAACTACTACATGTTTTTCTAAATACTAGACATTTGGGTACTTTAAATTGAACCGCGAAAACGTCTTATATTAAGGAACAAAGGGTGTAGAGTTCACTCAAATTATCCTGGTAAAGCTAGTCACACCTTTGTTAAAATTAATGTTCATTATGTTATCAGAGGAGGTCTGTATGTTTGTCTCTAATGCCTGTCGACCACATACCTGACATCATGATGTAAAGTTAAGTCATTTCCTTTTGTATAGTGTCACTGAATTTTCAAGGCGGTGATGGCATTTTATTTTAGTTGAACTGCACAAAATATGCTTAAAAGAAGAGGAAAGGTCAAGAGTCGATCATTCTTTCAAAAAGAACTATATATGCCTTTCTGACATCAGCCGCTGTTGCCTTATTTATTCCTTCAAATAGGTGGTTAGAAACAGTCTTGCTACCTTTTCCATTAAGAAATTGGAATGCTTATATTTGTGAGCCTATGCTTCAACTAGTGTCATTTTTACAGTAATCACACTTTCAATATCTATGCAAACAGGGATGCTCGATTTTAGTGGAACTGCACAAAAAGTCCAACTGGTTCAACATTAGGAGCATGTTTTCTTCCAAACCTTTATATCCAATTGGTGGCACTATGAGCTGTTCATTACTAAGGTACATGGTTTGCTACTATCTTGCTACTCTTTTTGTACTGTCATTAGATAGTAATACTAGTGGTTTGCATGTGAATTTATTGGCAGGGTGGACCTACATTGGAGGTGCAGGACATGATTCAATGATTGGATGCTCAATTTCGGTTGTATCGATTTCACCTCTTCCATCACTGCGAACATGGATATCCTTGGTCTGATGAAGAATAGGCGCTATATTTCTGCTCTGAACCAGCAAATCAATTCAGTATGAAATTGTCCAGGGCAAAGCATAACTGTAAAATTGTCAAGTGCAGAACATGACAGATGCTAAGCGGAAGAGACATGTATAAATCTAAAATACAAGGTGTGGTATATGTTTACTAGCAGCTTGATATTTGTGCAGACAGAGATGTCTGCCCGTTGCTATTTGGCAAACAAACAAAGTGACCACAATTTTGGTTGAACTGCACAAGAGAATAGTATAGTCACTGCATGCAGTGCCATTTGAAAATAGACACAGAAAGATTGGATAGTCACTTCATGGACTGCAGAAAATTAGTACTGTACTATTTATTGGCACACACTAGGTGCTTCATTGCTCTGGGCTGATTATACAATGGGCATTATTTTGCCTAAGTTAAAGTTTGTATTCCAAAAATAGTCTCGCCGTGTGATCGAGGGAAGACCAAATCATATTGCAGTGGATGTTCCTCCATCATGTGTGGTTCATTCTCATGGTGCCAGCTATTGGTGAAACCACTTATGTTTCAAGAGGAATTGTAGACTTCACAAACAAATTTGTCTTTCAATCTGTACTGAATGTTGGCCAAGAGAAGCATCCATGTTAGTAGGAAGAACGTATGTTTTTTCTATATCTTTGCTTTTGGAGCTACATATTTGTATATGATCTGTGAATCATTGAGATGCATTAACATGTTGATCTTATGTATGGGAATTGTACTAGTTGGTTTTAGTTGCGATGCAAGATCCGAAGTGGCTGATCTTTGCTTTTGGAGCTACATATTTGTATATGATCTGTGAATCATTGAGATGCATTAACAGTTACTTATTTCTGTTCGCTCAGTGTTTACAAGTTACTGATTGATCACTAGCTAGCCCACTAATGCGCTCCTGGCAGTTTTATTTGCGACGCAAGATCCGAAGTGGCAGTTTTTTGAATAAAAATGCCTACATATGAAGGGACTGACAAGCTACACTATCCTACCTACTCGATCCTACACGAATAAATAGCGGATCACGCACGTACTACCTCCTTTCTGGTTTGCAGGGCTCAATTCAAGAAACGACCTACTCGATCCTACATGAATAAATAGTGGATCATGCACGCACTAGTACCTCCTTTCTGGTTTGTAGGGCTTAATTCAAACCTCTCACCAACTAAGGTACTCCCTCCGTCCGGTTTTATTTGTCCCGTGAGCAAAGGAGCAATACCAAGGCATGGCAATAATTAATGGCATGCAGAAGTTTAAGCCTAGATAATTCCAGCGATTTAAGTGGCTGCATGCGTGCGCTCGACTGCGACTCGTTGCATGCTGCTCCGCATTCTGGCTGCAAGCGATTCTGAGTGCCTGCATGCAGCCGACCATAATTAAGGCAGCTAACTGATGCGAAAAAGATGCGCCTTAATTGTTGCGGGCTTTTTAAATCCGTGGAATCATTATTGACAAGGAGAGAGATGATTCGAGTACACTCGTTTGACCGTCATGCCGGCGTGCGACCCAGACGGGACGTGACGACACAGTCATACTTTCAGTTTCTCTAGTTTTCCACGGCAAGCTGGCGTGCTAAGCAATGTCTTCTTATGCATTGAATTCCGATGACCGTCGCGCTACCTTCCGCCTATAAGTACTGTTTCCCGGCCTTCTCTGGTGGCACCGTGACCCAACTCGCCATATCCTCATAAGCCCCCACCGCCCCGATGTCACTCGCCTCTTATCCTCGCCCTCGCCACGTCCACCATGCTCCCGCCCGTCCACGGTAGGTGAGGGAGTTCCGGACTAGGGGGTGTCCGGATAGCCGAACTATCATCATCGGCTGGACTCCAAGACTATGAAGATACAAGATTGAAGACTTCGTCCCGTGTCCGGATGGGACTTTCCTTGGCGTGGAAGGCAAGCTTGGAGATACGGATATGTAGATTTCCTACCATTGTAACCGACTCTGTGTAACCCTAGCCCTCTCCAGTGTCTATATAAACCGGATGGCTGTAGTCCATATGACGAACAACAATCATACCATAGGCTAGCTTCTAGGGTTTAGCCTCCTTGATCTCGTGGTAGATCCACTCTTGTAACACACATCATCAATATTAATCAAGCAGGACGTAGGGTTTTACCTCCATCAAGAGGGCCCAAACCTGGGTAAAACATCGTGTCCCTTGTCTCCTGTTACCATCCGCCTAGACGCACAGTTTGGGACCCCCTACCCGAGATCCGCCGGTTTTGACACCGACATTGGTGCTTTCATTGAGAGTTCCTCTGTGTCGTCACCGATAGGCTCGATGGCTTCTTCAATCATCATCAACGACGCAGTCCAGGGTGAGGTCTTCCTCCCCGGACAAATCTTCGTATTCGGCGGCTTTGCACTGCGGACCAATTCGCTCGGCCAACTGGAGCAGATCGAAAGCTACGCCCCTGGCCGTCAGGTTAGATTTGGAAGTTTGAACTTCACGGCTGACATCCGCGGGGACTTGATCCTCGATGGATTCGAGCCACAGCCGAGCCTGCCGCACTGTCGCGGTGAGCATGATTTAGCTCTGCAGCCGGACAGTACCCTGGAGGCCGCACTCGAAACCGCTCTGATCTTCAATTCGGAGCCAGCTGCGCAGATCGAGGACGGATGCCTAGACACCGCCTCGGGGGCTGCAACCTCTACGGCGATAGAGCCGAACACTGACTTTGTCCCTCATAAAGCTCGTGACTCCGAGGTGCCGGACTCCTCGCCGGACACCGAACCTCCCGCGCCCCCCCGATCGAATCTGATTGGGCACCGATCATGGAGTTCACCGCGGCGGACATCTTTCAACACTCACCTTTTGGCGACATCTTGAGTTCGCTAAAGTATCTCTCGTTATCAGGAGAGCCCTGGCCGGACTGCGGTCAGGACGGTTGGGATGCGGAAGACGAAGAAATTCAAAGCCCACCCACCACCCACTTGGTAGCCGCTGTCGACGATTTAACTGACATGCTAGACTACGACTCCGAGGACATCGATGGTATGGACGATGATGCCAGAGACGACCAAGAACCAGCGCCTACGGGGCACTGGACAGCCACCTCATCATACGACATATACATGGTGGATATCCCAAAAGATGGGAATGGCAAAGGAACAGAGGAGGATGACCCCTCCAAAAAGCAGCCCAAGTGCCGGCGTCAGCGGTGCCGCTCTAAATCCCGCCACAGCAAGAATGAAGACTCCGGCACCGGAGACAATAATACAACGGACAGTGCCGAAGACAACCCACTCCAGCAAGATGCAGCACAGGAGGACGGAGACGCCAGCCCTTATGAAGGAGCGGCAGAAGAAGAGGCAGAGGATTATACGCCTCCCTCCGGAGACGGAGCGAGCCTCGACAATGACGAATTCGTCGTGCCTGAGGATCCCGTCGAACAAGAGCGTTTTAAACGCAGGCTTATGGCCACGGCAAACAGCCTCAAGAAAAAGAAGCAACAGCTTAGAGCTGATCAGGATCTGCTAGCCGACAGATGGACTGAAGTCCTCGCGGCCGAAGAGCATGAGCTCGAACGCCCCTCCAAAAGCTACCCTAAACGCAAGCTGCTCCCCTGTTTAGAGGAGGAGGCTTACGAACCCGCATCACCAGGAGACAATACGGCTGACCGACCACCCTGTGGTCGCGACAGAGAGGCCTTTAGGCCCTTCACTAGACCCGTACCCCGGCATCGCTCGAAAAGCACACGGCCACAGGGGAACACTTCGGACTTGCGAGATATATTGGAGGATAAGGCAAGACAATCAAGATCGATCTATGGATCACGTGGGCATCCGACGATACGTGACGACAACCGTCGCGCCGGACACAGTAAGTCCGGCCGGGCCGAACAAAATAGACCAAGCTCCCTTGAGCTCCGTCGTGATATCGCCCAGTACAGAGGCGCCGCACACCCACTATGCTTCACAGATGAAGTAATGGATCATCAAATCCCCGAAGGGTTTAAACCCTTTAATATTGAATCTTATGATGCCACAACAGACCCTGCGGTTTGGATCGAAGACTATCTCCTTCACATCCACATGGCCCGCAGTGACGATCTTCACGCCATCAAATACCTCCCCCTCAAGCTTAAAGGACCAGCCCGGCATTGGCTCAATAGCTTGCCAGCAGAGTCAATTGGGAGTTGGGAGGACCTGGAAGCCGCATTCCTCGATAACTTCCAGGGGACTTATGTGTGACCACCAGACGCTGATGACCTAAGCCACATAATTCAGCAGCCAGACGAATCGGCCAGACAATTCTGGACACGGTTTTTAACCAAGAAAAACCAAATCGTCGACTGTCCGGATGCGGAGGCCCTCGCGGCCTTCAAGCATAACATCCTCGACGAGTGGCTTGCCCGGCACCTGGGACAGGAAAAGCCGAAATCCATGGCAGCCCTCACATCACTCATGACCCGCTTCTGCGCGGGTGAGGACAGCTGGTTAGCACGCAGCAACAACCTCAGCAAAAATTCTGGCAGTCCGGATTTAAAGGACGGAAATGGCAGGCAGCATCGTAACAAAAACAAACGCCGCATTAACGACGACAATAGTGAGGATACGGCAGTCAATGCCGGATTCAGAGGCTCTAAACCCGGTCAGCGGAAAAAGCCATTCAAACGAACTACTCCGGGTCCGTCCAATTTGGACCGAATACTCGACCGCTTGTGCCAGATACACGGCAACCCCGAAAAGCCAGCTAACCATACCAAAAGGGACTGTTGGGTATTCAAGCAGGCAAGCAAGTTAATTGCCGAAAACAATGACAAGGGGATGCATAGCGATGACGAGGAAGAGACCTGACCGCCGAACAATAGAGGACAGAAGGGTTTCCCCCCACAGGTGCGGACGGTGAACATGATATACGCAATGCACATACCCAAAAGGGAGCGGAAGTGTGCACTCAGGGATGTCTACGCGATGGAGCCAGTTGCCCCGAAGTTTAATCCATGGTCCTCCTGCCCGATCACTTTTGACCGAAGGGACCACCCCACCAGCATCCGCCACGGCGGATTCGCCGCATTGGTCTTAGACCCAATCGTCGATGGATTTCACCTAACCAGAGTCCTGATGGACGGCGGCAGCAGCCTGAACCTGCTTTACCAGGATACAGTGAGCAAAATGGGCATAGACCCCTCAAGGATTAAACCTGCCAAAACGACCTTTAAAGGCGTCATACCAGGTGTAGAAGCCAATTGTACAGGCTCAATTACACTGGAAGTGGTCTTCAGATCCCCGGATAACTTCCGCAGCGGCTATCATGCCTTGCTCGGACGTACCACGTTTTCAAAGTTCAACGCGGTGCCGCACTACGCATACCTCAAGCTCAAGATGCCAGGCCCTCGAGGAGTCATCACGGTCAATGGAAACACTGAACGTTCTCTCCGCACGGAGGAACATACAGCGGCTCTCGCGGCAGAAGTGCAATGCAGCCTCTGAAGGCAATTCTCGAGTCCGGCCATTAAGCGGCCGGAAATAGCTAAGCGCGCCCGGAGTAACTTACAACAACACCACCTGGCACGTTCCGAGCACGTGTAGCAGTGCGGCCCCAACCCCAGCCCCTGCGAAACGTCAAAGCAGGTCCTTCGCGTACACCATTACGCTCTGAAGATACCATGGGCACGGGGAGAGGGGCACGACCACGATAAGCCTAGACTGCGGCTCAATCACACCAAGGGCTCTCAAGTGTATCGTTCTTTTTTTCTTTTCTTTTTACCTTTTATTTTTTACCCACAGGACTCCGTTTGTCAGAGGCCCTGTCCGGCAGCAGACCTGCCGAACTCACGATGCAACAACCAGGGAAGGATAAAGGCTACAACGAATATACAGGTGGTCTCCATTATGAGCATTTTTATACACCAATCTGTAGCCTACCCCTGGAGGGGGACATGTTTAACAGTCCCATCCCTTGCTTATCGCACTATTTGTATCGTTCTGCATTCATAGCAGCACTTATTGAATAAAACAATGCAACACCTTTTTGCTTATAATTGCATTTCCTTTTCATACATATGTTCATTCACGGCATGTTGCATCCGTACACTTTGGTACAGCTAATATACACCAGGGGCTTATGTTTCCCGCATTATGGTGTGATGAGTCCGAACACTTTCACAAGTGCGGCACCCCGAACTTATAGCACTATATGCATCGGCTCCGAATCATGTCTTGGGTCAATAGTTGGGTTTGCCCGGCTCCCATGTTTTGGTACCTTATGTTCCGTTATATCGGCTAAGGTAGCACTGGGAGAACCACTGCGATTGCGCCCCAGTTGAGCTGGGTTAATGCCTCAGTGGAGAAAGCTAAAACTGACCGTCATGATGAGGCAAGAGCCGGTCGCTGTTCGAGAGGTTTTTTGCGAGTCCTTAAAGACTTATGCCGCTTAGAGCGAGGAGCCGGATACTGTCCGGCCAAGGCGTGGATAGCGCCCCAAATCAGGCCTTCCAAAGACTAGGGGCTTCGCCGAAATTTAAAATTATAGAATTCTATGGCTAGGTGAGAGTGTTCAAGCATTATAAGTCCGGTTGCCTTGTTCGCTGTGTTGAGCGCATCCCTAGATGGACCCAAAAATGGGAACAAGAGCGCTCAAATTTATCCCGAACACCCCGACACTCATGGCATGGGGGCTGAAGCCGACGACTTGCCATCTCTCAGATTTGATAAACAGCTGCACAAAAGATAATATTTTAAATTAACAAGCGTTGCTTAGCGCATATGAACTAAGTTTTCAGTGCACAGGATAACAAAATGCGAGTCTACTCAAA
This sequence comes from Triticum aestivum, assembly GCF_018294505.1. NCBI lineage: Eukaryota > Viridiplantae > Streptophyta > Magnoliopsida > Poales > Poaceae > Triticum > Triticum aestivum. The sequence continues at coordinate 76,560,230 of NC_057795.1, forward strand.
TATTACATCTTTGGAGCACTCACCCGCAATAATGCGGGCGCCCTTCAGCACACTCTTATAATACATCTCGGGCGTGCGATGCTCCTTGCCCTCTGGTGGCGGGTCCGTCACGAGCTTCTAGGCATCCATCTTGCCCCAGTGCACCTTTGCGCGGGCAAGGGCCCGACGGGCACCCTCAATGCAAGCAGAGTGCTTGATGACTTCAACCCACGGGCACGCATCCACCAGCCGCCGCACCAGGCCGAAGTAGCTCCCAGGCATGGCCTCCTTAGGCCAGAGCCGAACTATGAGGCCCTTCATGGCCTGTTCGGCCGCCTTGTGGAGCTCGACCAGCTGCTTCAGCTGGTCGCTAAGGGGCACCGGATGTCCAGCCTCAGCATACTGAGACCAGAAGACCTTCTCCGTCGAGCTCCCCTCCTTGGCCCGGTAGAATGCGGCAGCATCGGACCCGCTGCGAGGAAGATCTGCGAACGCTCCTGGAGAGCTCCGAATTCGGGTAAGCAACAGGTAATTAACACTCACATGCTTACTTTGCATGAAAAATGCCTTACTCGCTACTATTTTCTTCACCGCCTCAATCTCCTGGAGGGCCTTTTAGGCTTCGGCCTTAGCGGCTTTGGCACTCTCAAGAGCCGTTGCAAGCTTAGACTCTCAAGTCATCGAGTCACGCTCCAAGCTCTCATGTTTTTTCACGAGATCCTGGAGCTCTTGCTGTACCTCCGCCACCCGTGCCTCCTATTTCTCTCGCTCGGTGCGCTCCGCGGCCGCATTGTGTTCGGCCATGGCCACTGCCTCCTTCAGGGTCGCCACCTCGTTAGTGGCCCCTGCAATACCCACATTATCCTTGTCATTTTTCTTGCAACCAAATCCTTTTCTGTAAGGTACAATTTTCATAAGGTATTACTCACCTTCTTTTTCCTCGAGCTGCTTCTTGGCATGGCCGAGCTCGTTCTCGGACCGCTCGAGGTTTTCCTTCAAAGTATTGACCTCCACAGTCAGTGCGGTGGAGGTCAGCAGCACAGCCTGCAATCCCATATTGACATATTTTTTATGACTCCTGCGTTTATCTTTCTAAAGATCCTCAGTCCGGCTTTTCTTTCCGAACACCGAACCGAGCATCAGGGGCTACTATCTATGCAGTACCATTTTACATATATCGAAATTCTTACCTCAAAGCCTGTTAGAAGGCTGCTGCAGGCTTCGGTCAGCCCACTCTTGGTGAGCTGAACCTTCTGAATCACCACACTCATAATAGTGCGGTGTTCCTCTTCGATGGAGGCGCTGTTGAGAGCCTCCAGCAAATTATCCGGCACCTCCAGTTGGACGGAGGCAGCCGGCGTCGCGGTCTTACCCTTATTACGAAGGGGTCGCCCGCCGGACTCCGGAGCCACTGTGGCCTCCGGGGCTGAGTCCGGTGCAAAGTCCGGGAGGTTGTCCTGTGACACCTCTGGGGCCTCCTCCTCCTAGTGGGTCCCTTCCTGGGATCCCACCTCGGCGTCGTCCGCGGCACGGGGGGTGGAGGCAGTCGAAAGGGAATCCATATCCGATGCACCCAAGGACCCGCTCGATGAAACGGGAAGATCATCCTTGGGCGGACTGCAGGGTTGTATGAGGCATTAGAAAGACATTATGTGGCGAAAAGAAAAAACCTTGAAGTTATTCAGGAGTCCGAATACTTACGATCTCGCCAGGGGCTTGGCCCTTGGAGGCCAGTCCTCGTCATCGTCACTGGCGTTGGTGGAGCAGTCCGGGGAAGAGTTTTTCCCTTCTTGGACCCTTCGGCCTCCCTTGTTGGGGAGGCCTTCCTTTTCTTCCCTTCCCCCGCTGGGGGAGAGGCTTTCTTCTTCTCCTCCTCGCCTTGGTGGGAGGAGTCGGTCTCGGATTCATCATCCGATAGCACCTGAAAACGGGAACTCTTCTGAGTCCCCGTGGCCTTCTTCTTGGCCTTCTTCTCCGGCACCACGTGGGGTGCCGGAGCCAGCAGCCCCGTTAGTCGGGCGTCCGCTGGGTCCTCTGGCAATGGGGCCGGACAGATAGTCCGTTCGGCCTTCGCCAGCCAGTCCTGTCAAAGGTAAAGGGAGTTTAGATCCCGCATAGAGTCAAACTATGGAAAACAAGTGGCAAAATCACTTACCCTGTCAGCTGGACGCTGCGAGCGGAATCCGCGATCTTCAGTAGCGGATGCGGGAGCCTCGGTGCCCTTGAACAACACCTTCCAGACATCTTCGTACGTAGTGTCGAAGAGCCCGCTCAGGGTCTGGTGCTGCGCCGGATCGAACTCCCACATGTTGAAACCCCATCGTTGGCACGGGAGAATCCGGCGGATGAGCTTGACCTGGACTACGTTGACAAGCTTGAGCTTCTTGTCCACCAGCTTCTAGATACAGGCTTGGAGTCCGGTCAGCTCCTCCGAATCCCCCCAGATCAGGCCACTCTCTTTCCAGGAGGTGAGCCGTGTAGGGATGCCGGATCTGAATTCGGGGGCCGCCTCCCAATCAGCGTCACACGGCTCGGTGATGTAGAACCACCCCGATTGCCACCCCTTGATGGTTTCCACGAAAGTGCCCTCCAGCCATGTAACATGGGACATCCTGCCCACCATGGCGCCTCCGCACTCCGCTTGGCTGCCATTCACAACCTTCGGCTTGACACTGAAGGTCTTGAGCCACAAGCCAAAGTGGGGCTGGATGCAGAGGAAGGCCTCGCACACGACGATAAACACCGAGATGTTGAGGATAAAATTCGGGGCCAGATCATGGAAATCTAGGCCGTAGTAGAACATGAGCCCCCGGACGAAGGGATGAAGTGGGAAGCCCAGTCTGTGGAGGAAATGGGGAAGAAATACTACCCTCTCATGGGGCCTGGGGGTGGGGATGAGCTCTCCCTCGTCGGGGAGCCGATGCGCGATGTCGCTGGACAAATATCCGGCATCGCGCAGCTTCTGGATTTGCCCCTCCGTGACGGAGGAGGCCATCCACTTGCCTCCCGCTCCGGACATAGTTGGAGAAGGTTGAGGAGAGAAGTGCGGACTTGGGCGCTGGAGCTCGAGTCCGCGGAGATGGATAAGCCAAGGAGGAAGAAGGCGCAGGTAAAAGGGTTGGATCTTTATCCCCTTATATGGGCGGACAAAAACATGTGTCCCCACCGGCCTGGTAAAACTCGCTTATCTCCCAAGCGTCACAATCAATGGCGCGGTTGGGTTACCCATGTCCGTATTGATGGGAATCCCGGAATAAGGGGAACACGATCTCTGCTTCGACAAGACGTGCTAAGGAAACCGCCTCGCTAAACGCGCTGAGGTGGAACAATAAAAACAATTCGAGTAAAGGCTTGGAAGTGGTGTGACGTCACGCCACAGAATACGTCAGCAGATTGATCTTGTGTAATATTATTCTCTCTACGGTGGTATGTGGAATTTATTTTTGCAGAGCCGGACACTATCCTGGTGTTCACAATCTTCTGTAAATTATTCGGAGGAGGAACCCGCCTTGCAATGCCGAAGACAATATGCGCTCCGGACTCGTCGTCATTGAAGCCTGGTTCAGGGGCTACTGAGGGAGTTCCGGACTAGGGGGTGTCCGGATAGCCGAACTATCATCATCGGCCGGACTCCAAGACTATGAAGATACAAGATTGAAGACTTCGTCCCGTGTCCGGATGGGACTTTCCTTGGCGTGGAAGGCAAGCTTGGCGATACGGATATGTAGATTTCCTACCATTGTAACCGACTCTGTGTAACCCAAGCCCTCTCCAGTGTCTATATAAACCGGATGGCTGTAGTCCATAGGACGAACAACAATCATACCATAGGCTAGCTTCTAGGGTTTAGCCTCCTTGATCTCGTGGTAGATCCACTCTTGTAACACACATCATCAATATTAATCAAGAAGGACGTAGGGTTTTACCTCCATCAAGAGGGCCCGAACCTGGGTAAAACATCATGTCCCTTGTCTCCTATTACCATCCACCTAGACGCACAGTTCGGGACCCCCTACCCGAGATCCGCCGGTTTTGACACCGACAGTAGGCGAGGCCGGAGGCGATCACCGCTGGAACTAGTGTTCGGTTTTTCATCGGAAGGTAGACGAAGGGAGGAGGCATTCTATCTGTCTTTAGATGGCAATGTGAAGATCGAGGACTTGTTGGAGTGCGACCGCCTGGCGGAGGAGCAGGAGTTGTTGGAGCGCGACCGCCTAGCGGAGGAGCAGCATATCGCTGATTTGCGCCGCCAGCAGGACATGGAGTAGTAGCGCACCGACGCTTTGAGTCGCGAGCAGAGCGCCCGCAACTGGACCGAATATGTGGAGGCCAGTGCCTGGCAAATGGCCCTGGAGGCTGTCGGGCACGCACATGTTCGCGACGCCGATTTTTACTACCAGCTCGTCAAGTGGGTTTCCCGCTTAGATGCCGAAGCTTCGGTGGACCACGCCGGCATGGAAAGCGCCAACGTGCACGAGCAACGCGCCCTATCGCACCTCTGGCAAGTCCGAGGCGAGGCGGAGGACGCCAGTGCCGGCGTTTAGCGTGTACTGCTGATGGCGGTCGGTATCGTCTAGTTAGCTAAGAGTAAGTTAGTACTTGTACGCTACTAGAGTATTAGTGGGAGTAGATAGTTAACTTGGCTATGATGGTTGTCAACATGGAAGTTCAGTACTCTATATGTGGATCAGACCTGTTACTTTGCTATGAATGTTGAACTTTCAGTTTGAACATATGGAATGGGCTGTTTTTTAAATGGGTTGTATTTGTCCTCCACGGGTTTAGAGGCTGACTTGTGGGCCTACCAAGTTGACGCATATCAGGAGATGATTGTACGTGGAGAGGATGATAACAGTGACCCGCCAAGGTCATGGCAGTACGCACGCAAGTGCCTCCTTATTTCAAGCCAATAAAAAATGGCTCCTCCTAATGGATTTCTGACATCTGGGTCCCATGCCATTGTCAACGTAGTCAATAAACGAGAGAATTGCACAACGAGCGGCTGACACCAGGGACCCAGCAGCTCACCCAGTTATTTTTGTTTTGGGTTTATTTGATAAATGCCACTCCCAATCTGGTGTTTCCGAGAAATGCAACTGCAATTTCTAAACTTTGAAAAATGCCATTTCATGCCATTTCTAGTGGCATTTTTCGAAGTCTGGAGTGGCGTTTTTCAAAGTTTGCAAATTGCAGTGGCATTTTTTCAAAGTTTGCAAAAATTGCAGTGGCATTTTTCAAAGTTTGGAAATTGCAGTGGCATTTTTATGAATCGCCATAATTGATGTGGCATTTATCTAATTTGTTTTTGAGACGGAAGCAGGGTGTCAACTGGGCTGTGTGGGACACTCTGGCCTGTCTAGACAACCTTTTCTTTTATGTTTACCATAAACCAGCCGAGTAGTTTTTTTTTTCTTTTTGAAAATGGCTAGCCTAGTTTTTTTGTGATTTGTCAAGTAAGTCGCTTTGTTAGGCCTGTTGGGCTGCAAATATTTCAAGAAGAGGAGAGCTTCATTCGGCTGGCCGAGAAAATGGCCTATCAGTAATGAGAAATGGGCTGTACATTTTTAAAACACATCAAACCGACAATTAGTTTCAAATATGTTTTTTTCATTTCGAGATTTTAAATTGCATTGATTTTTATGTGTGGACAATTTATTGGATTTTATATTGATATACATTTATTTTTAAAATCAGTCTGAATGTGACTCAAAATTTCGGGATTAAAAATAGTTCAGACCGCACCGACATATGCAAAATTTTGTATAATTTTTTAACCATGGACACAATATGGGCTGTAATGCTAACAAAAAGAATGTGGGCTCCAAAAAACCGTAATAATTAGAAAATGGGCTATAATTAGAAATAATGGCAAACGGACTGTATGCTATTTTCCATAGATTTGCGGCTCTCCTAAAAAAAGGTTGACGCACAAGCAGTGACTGTTGGATGTCCATCCAACGACCGTCGTGCTTCTTCAATCTCTGCTCTTCCTACTCTAGCTGCTCAGACAAGTGCCGCGGGACTGCCTGCTCCCTCCTCCCTGCGGCCGGCTGTGCTGCCGCACAGGCTTCACCACCCCACTGTACTCCCATCGCTGGCCTAGCCATCCCTCTACTAACCCACACCTGCTGTTATTCTCTGGCGACGGCAGATGAACCAGTAAACCCTCGTATAGTCATAGTCACCTCCACGTGGGAAACAACTACCGAGTCTTCCCTGGATCCGTGTCGTTCCCTGCCTAGGCCTCGCCATCGTCCACCGCCCTGGTGCTCTCGGCGTGGCGTGGTAAACATGGTCAATGACCGACATGCATTTGAAGTGGACTGTATGTGGAGAGGCTGACAGCTGGGTCCACGACCGCACGCAAGGAAATGCCTCCTTATTACGCGCAAAATAATGATTCCTCCACCTGACATCTGGGACCCACCGAAAGGGCCTCTGTATTTCGCGAAAAAACGTTACCGCCGCTGACAGCTCGGACCCACCAGCTATATCTTCGCACGCAAGGAAGTGCCTCCTTATTACGCACAAAAAAATGAATACTCCCCTGCTAGCTGGGACCCAGTATAGTGGGCCTACTAAGTTGACGGGGATGGTTGGCTTTGTCAACTTATTCAATATGCATGATTCTACCTCGAGTGACCGTACGATGTCCATCCAACAGCCGTAGTGCTTCTTCAACCTCTGGTCTTCTTGCTCCAGCCGCCTAAAGCATCACCAGTTGTGCCGCGTGCTCCTGCCTCCCGTGGCCGGCTATGCTGCCGCAGAGGCCTCACCGCCCCCATACTACTCCCACCGCTGGCCAGGCCATCCCTCCACTCCACTCACCCACAACCCCTGTTATTCTGCGGCGACGGCAGCGAAGCCGAACCAGTGAACCCTCGTACTCCTCTATGCGTGGGCTTCCACTGTCGCGTCTTCCCCGGCTCCGCGTTGTCCCCTTCCTAGGCCTCGCCGTCGTCCACCGCTGTGGTGCTCTCGGCGTGGTGTGGTCAATGTGGTCAACGACCAACTTCCATCGGAAGAGTACTGTACGTGGAGAGGCTGACAGCTGGGTCCACGGGAACTACAAGGAAGTGCCTCCTTATTACGCGAAAAATAATTATTCCTCCACCTGGCAGCAGGGACCCACCGGATGGGCCACCAGTATTTTGCGAAAAAGCATTCCCCCCTAACTGCTGGGACCCACCGGACGGGCCACCGTATTTCGCGAAAAAAATGTTCCCCCCGCTGTCAGCTCGGACCCACCGGAAGTGCCTCCTTATTATGCACAAAAAATAAATACTCCCCCTGCTAGCTGGGACCCACCTTGGTGGGAGGCTGACTTGTGGGCCTACTAAGTTGACTGGGACGAAGGCCTTAGTCAACTTTAGTCAATATGAACGATTCTAGCTCCAGTGAACGTACGATGTCCATCCAACGGCCATAGTGCTTCTTCAACCTCTGGTCTTCTTGTTCCAGTCGCCCAAAGCAGCGCCGGTCGTGCCGCATGCTCCTGCCTCATGTGGCAGGCGGTGATGCCGCGGAGGCCTCACGGCCTCCTACTACTCCCTCCGCTGGCCAGGCCATCCATCTACTCACCCACACCCCCTGTTATTCTGCGGCGACGGTAGCCTCACACCACAGCCGAACCAGTGAACCCTCGTACTACTCTCCGCGTGGGCATCCACTACCGTGTCTTCCCCGGCTCCGTGTCGTCCGCTTCCTAGGGCTCGCCATCGTCCACTGCCATGGTGCTCTTGGCGCGGCTTGGTCAATGTGGTCAATGACCGACTTCCATCGGAAGGGTACTGCACATGGAGAGGCTGACAGCTGGGTCCACGGCAACCGCAAGGAAGTGCCTCCTTATTACACGCAAAATAATTATTCCTCCACCTGACAGCGGGGACCCACCGGACGGGCCACCATATTTCGTGAAAAAAACGTTTCCCCCCTGACTGCTGGGACCCACCAGCTATATCTTTGCACGCAAGGAAGTGCGCCCGGGCAAAAAAAATGATTTGCCCCCCTGACTGTTGGGACCCACCAGCTACATCTTCGCACCGAAGGAAGTGCGTCTGGGCAAAAAATAAAAAACGATTCGCCCCCCTGACTGCTGGGACCACCAGCTACATCTTCGCATGCAAGGAAGTGCTTGACAATCGGGACCCACCTGGTCGAAGTAGTTTTCTGTCATGCATGTACATCCATGACGATTTTATGACAGAACCAAATAGTCATACCTGTGCCATCATAGAAGTGTTCCATGACATTTCCAAAATTATCATCACGGAAGTGTACACTTCCATGATGATAAATCGCGCGTCACAGTAGTGCTTTCGTCAAGGGTGACCAACATGTGGCATCCACCGCAACGGAACGCCATTAATCTATCGGGTCCGGTTTTGGATCCGATAACCTGTTAACAGCGCGGACCAATGGGGATTTTCCATGTGTAAAATCATCATTGGCCGGAGGAAACACGTGTTGTCTCACCGTTGGGAGAGATGTCATCTACTCATTGGACAGGAGGCGCCTATGATAGGTTGACACATGGCAAGGCCCAACAGTGGCCCATTCCGGTGAAAAAGGCCGGCCCAGTAAAAATTAGCAGCCGACCCATATAAGGCCTACTTGTGTCAGTTCCATTTAAGCCCATGGCCCATACGAGATGTGCCAATTCGGCCTGTCAACGGCCCGTTAAAGATTTGACACCGTTGCAGCCCATCGTCAGTTCGAGCCCGTTAACACCCCGCTATATATTTGGGCTCAGTATCGGCCCAATGAGATTTTGGCCTGTTAATGACCCATTCAATGGATGGGCCAATTTTCAGGATGTACATCTTTCGGCCTTTTAGCGACCCATTTAAATGTTGGGCTAATTTCCGGCCCGGTGTGTCTTTCAGCCTGTTGACGGCCCATAAATTAGATGGGCCATTTGTAGTCGGACCTGAGTTTTGGCCTTTTAGCGACCCATTTAAGTGTTGGGACAATTCCCGGCCCTGTGTGCCTTTCGGCGTGTTAACGGACCATAAATGAGTTGGGCCATTTGTAGTCGGACCTTAGTTTTGGCCTTTTAACAGCTCATGCCCTTCATGGTCCAATACCAGCCCAATTTCTCTTTCGGCCTGCTAAAGGCCCACAACACAGTTAGGCCATTTATAATACGACCTGACTTTCGACCTCTTAGCGGCCCATGCTCTTCAAGGTCCAGTACAAGCCCGTTGTCTCTTTGGGCCTGCTAAAGGCCTATAGTATAGTTGGGTCATATGTAGCCCAAATTTAGTAACGACCTGTTAACGGCCCGTGAAATCAATTGGGCCCACCTGTTGCCCGCTTTGATGTTGGCCTGTTAACGACCCGAGAGGTAAGAGGGCCGACCATTAACTTTCAGCCTAGTAATGGCCCATTAACTTAATGGGCCCACTAAATTTCGTACAAGTCTTTAGGTCAAATTAGATAATTTGAGCCCATTATGACGAGCAATTATGCACAGGACCAGAAACGATCAAGCAAAGGTATGACATACAGGGAAAAACGTTGCACATCCAGCATATATTACAGGAAATTACATCCACTGGGCAATCAAAGATTGATGCCAGTGCAAATAAATGAGCAGAACCTAACAATCTACAACATCACAATCTGCAACCTCACCACGGATGACGCCCATAGGCATGTGGGCAAGTTCTTGATGCTTTGCTACACTGTCTCTGAAAACATTGATTAGTTGTTGTGTCGCACGACTCCGCACCTCTGATTCCTCCACCATTTCCATCATTGCTTCAACCATTAATTGGTTCACAAACATACATTTATTCCGTTGCATTCGAGACAGAGGATACTGAACAGATTCAGATGGCGATTTTGGCAGGCTTGTATTATTGATAGTGGAGAGTGTCTCGTCCACTGCATCATAACCTAAATTAGGAGGGGAACCAAATAGATTAATCATGAGTTATTGCCATATTACCTGGCCTAGATTTATTGGAAAGAAACAATGGGGTTGCCTTGCTATTTTCAGAGTTTGTCTTCTTATCTTCAGGAGCCTGCACCAAATTAACACACTAGCATTTCTTTCATTGGCCAAGTCAGATAATAGGAAAGCAACGTTGACACAATGAACATTTGGGCAACTAGCCTACACCAAATTAACACAATATGGCACATCTATCGTCAGCCAGGTAAGGTAATACGAAAGCAGCATTGACACAATGAATGAATGGGCAACCAAAGCAGCACTACAATTCAGTAATGTGCATGATATGAGATAGTACACTCATGCAGCCTAGTATGCAAAACTACTAGGCAGTTTTGCTTACAAAAATAAACATGGGCTCCTTTAAAATTTTGCTACAACTAATTTTAGATCAGATAACCAGTTAACAAAATACTCCCTTCATTCCTAAATATTTTTCTTTCTAGAGATTTCAACAAGTGACCACATACGGAGCAAAATGAGTGAATCAGCACTCTAAAATATGTCCATATACATCCGTATGTGGTAGTCCATTTGAATCTCTAAAAAGACAAATATTTAGGAACGGAGGGAGTACATGCTGATGTAAAAATATAGTGATATACAACAGGTACTTACATCAGCATTGGAGCACAGAGAATCCCCGCAAGATATTTTCCTCGAATAGGATCCCAATGGAGGAAGCCTTCTATCGTTTAACCTTATTTTCTAAAAGAGAGATGGGTAAGAAAATATAGAAAATATGATCAGAATGCTATAAAATTTCATGATGCGAGGATACGCACATGCTTCTTAGAATGGAGTTGACATTCTTTTGCTGGACTGGAGCGGACTAGTTCTTTGGCCACCAGAATCTGCTTATTATCAGTGGGAGTTGGGTTTCTCTGTGCTGGAGCAGTATCTATGAAAAATGGAGTTGGTTTATTATCTCCTGGCGTTTGGATCTTTTGCAAAGACCTGGTTTGTAACCCTTCAGATTCTAACATAGCCGTCTTCCCCTTGCATGCCTTATATAGAAGAATGGTGCTTCAATTATAAAACATGCTACATCAGAGATGGAATAGGTACTGAAGAATAGAAAGGCATGACATATTGACATGTATTCCCTCCATCCAGAAATAAATGGATGGGTCTAGGCGTATTTCAGTTCTAGAAACATCCAGTTTTATCCATTTCTGCGACATGTAATCCGAACGGAGGGAGTATGATGTAAGAGCTAGGGATACGACAGGACAACATAGTAAAAAAAACCACTGAACCCACCGCAGAACCAAAGTACTCAAACCCACTGATATGAGATAGTACACTCATGCAACTCAGGATGCAAAACTACCAGGCAGTTTTCCTTACAAAAATCAACATTGTGGCCTTTAATCATACATTTTGCTACAACTAAATTTAGATCAGATAAAGGTTGGATTCACACCGATTAACAAAATACATGCTGATGTAAAAATATAGTGATATACAACAGGTACTTACATCTGCATTGGAGCATAGAGAATTCCTGCAAGAATCTTTCCTCACATACGATACCAGTGCAGAAATTCTTCTATCTGTTAAGCTTATTTTCTAAAAGAGAGATGGGTAAGAAACATGTATAAAATATGATCAACATGCTATAAAATTTCATGATGCAAAGGATACGCACACGCTTCTTAGAATGGAGTTGACATATTTTTGCTGTACTGGAGCAGACTAGTTCTTTGTCCACTAGAATCTTCTTATTATCAGTAGGAGTTGGGTTTCTCTGTGCTGGAGCAGTATCTATAAAAACTGGAGTTGGTTTATTATCTCTTGGCGTTTGGATCTTTTGCAAAGGCCTTGTTTGTAACCCTTCAGATTCTAACATAGTCGTCTTACCCTTGCATGCCTTGTATAGAAGAATGGTGCTTTAATTATAAAACATGCTACAATAGAGAGATGGAATAGGTACTGAAGAATAGAAAGGCATGACATATTGACATGTATTCCCTCCATCCAGAAAAAAATGGATGGGTCTAGGCGTATTTTAGTTCTAGATAAGTCCTTTTTATCCATTTCAGCAACATGTAATCCGGACGGAGGGAGTATGGTGTAAGAGCTAGGGATACGACAGGAAAACACAGTAAAAAACACTAGTTGAATGTATAACTGTATGCTAGCGGAATACATACAGAAAAAACTAAGGCAACATACACATGTATGATTGGGAAACTAAGATGGCATTGCAACAGAGCACTAGAACAACACTTCAATGTAAAAAAACATGGTATGGTGGACAGATGAAGTACATACTGATGAATAACAATGCATAAAATATTCAGAAGCATGATGTCCAAATTAAGCAGATGGCATTGCGATAGAGTAGAATTACAGTACTTGAATTTGAAGTGATGTTTACATGAAAAACAGGGAGGCATGACATATTTACATGCATGTTCAACATGCTAAGCACATGGCATTGCAACAGAGTAGATACACTCCAGGACATTATATGCATGTTTTACCCATATCACAGGCCAAGTTAGAGCAAGGACCTTGTGGGGCGAAGAGGATTCATCATCTTTCTGCAAGTCTTCTGAAGAACTGCCTTTACATGTTCCATCATATTGGGTATCATTGACATCAAGTTTATTGGCCTTTACATTGCTCCGTGAGGTTCCTGTGTATACATCAGTGTGTGCAATTATATCTGACATGCATGGAAGACAACTAGTAGTTATATTTATGTAATGAGTGCCTGTAGGAGACGACATAAATAGTAGGACTGGGGTTAACTAGCAGCAACATGTCTCAAAAACTAAAGGGAGAAAACAGATGAAAGCTACAGAATATGTATCGTTTGTACTCGAGATTAACTAGATGGCACACAAAAGTATTAAAGAACTACATAGGTAATACTGGAAGTGGTATAATACTATAATCACTAGCCTGTGGGATAGCATTGGCTGATGGATGATAACTATGGAACAATGTTACCTAAAGAACAAGTATCTTAGCTGAACTATGGAACATCGATAACTCCTGAACAAGATCCGTAAGAGATCAACATGAATATATAGTGAAATGAGATAATCTATTTTCCATGCTTAGATGAATAACAAAGCCATAAATGTTGCACACAAGTAAGATGAGGGTACAACCTATCTGGCTGCCATCCATAGGAGTGAGCATCATGTGCTGACTTGTCGATGGCCCTGCAGTTGTTGTGGCTGTCCATGTCGGGCACACGCATTTGATGCAGGGAACTATTGAGTGGGGACTATAGCTCCCTTCTGGTGTATGCTTCCCTTGTTGGAGCAGCTACGGTGAGTCGGAAGACGGTGTGGCTGAAGATGCAGATAACGCATAATGTTAAGAACGACATATCTCTTTGATCTGAAGAAATACACTAAGAGATCAACAACAAAGTACGAGAGTGGTCACACGTCTGTTGATTGAAGACTAAATTGGGGTCACATGATTTTATTTTATTTTGGTACCGTCCGATCCAATGTTCAAGAAATCTTCCGACTCAGTGATTTATCGTCCGATTTATCGCTACTCTTGGGGTGACCGATAATATTATGCCTTATCTTTCACCATATATCATTTGGGCCGATTTATCTCTATGACAAGCAATTTATCACGAATCTACCAATAAGTCAGGCCTATTCATAGCACTATATTTGCAAAAACTATGTTTATTTGCGTTTTGTGGACCTTGTTACACAATATGTACTGTTGTCATGTTTTGTTCGTCATTATACAAGGATTCAAAGGCTAGGAATCAAGGTAACACCTCTATCCAATATTGTTTTGGTGTTGAATATAGCATATTTTAGTGTTGGGAACCTAAGAATTGCAAAAAATGGCCGACTAATAGTTGACCGATAAAAATGACTAATCGACCGATTTCCGATTAATTTCTAATTCATAGCTGTCCGAGACGATAACGATAAGCGATATCCTTAACACTACGCCGGATGGCTTGATGGCCTTCTTGTGCCTCCCGGTCGACACTGTTCGGAATCTTCCCCGAAGAGCCAGCGACCAACGACAGAGCAGCCTGCCTCCGCCGTCCGTGGCCCTGGCCAAAACCCCTCTCCCCGCCCCACTGCACTGCCGTGGTTGCGCCGCCCCCGGGCCAATCCACAAAGATTCCCCACCATCCAAATCCGGCGGCTGCAGTACCTTCAACCCACGCAACTCTTAGATAGCCATCTAAGCGCTGCTTTTGTGGCGAACTTGCGGCCCGCACCCTTACGTTAGACACCAGCTAACCGGCAGCCTAGGAGCTCCGCCGCCTCTAGGGGTGCTGCTTCCCATTGGGAATCGATTGGCCCAAAATAAAAATTCAGACAACTGACGCCTAAATAAAGTGATTTGAGATGAGGGTGCGACCTATCTGGCGGCATGGTGAAGTAGGCAGGTCCAGCTGCCGAGTCGGTGAGGCCGGTGCGGTTGCGGTGGCGACCGGCGGTAGGGAAACAACGATGTCGCGACGGTCTACAACTACGGGGAAGCAAGGCCGGGACTCTGGACGGATCCGAAGTTGGAGCCACTCCGGCGCCGTGAACAACGGCGGGGGTGAATCGGCTCTAGTATGGTTCACGCGGTCGTCGTCGAGGCAGCTCCAGCAGCGCGGAGTAAGAGGCACACGGCCCAGTGCACGACGACAAATGGACAACGTCTCCGGCATTAGGGAGGAGGGCGGCTGTGAAATTGGTGCGGTGGGGGCGCCATGGAGGAGGGGCTGAGGTTTCGCGGCTCGGGAGAAGGGAGATTCCTGGGGAGAAGGTGATTTGGCGCCCATGAGGTATGAATGGGCGGGGGGATTGGGAGGGGAGTGGAACCATGTCTTACGGACGCGTTTGTCTGAAATGTGAGGGGGAGTTACAGTTCTACCCCTGCCTTTAGGCTTCTCGGCTTGGGTCTGTGTACTAAGGGTCGGGGATAGTAGAGTAACTTTGCTTCTCCCCAAATAGTGGGCGGGAGCGATTTCGGGCGAGGAGGGCGTGTTTTGAAATATAGTGGGCGCGAGTGATTTCGGGCGAGGAGAGCGTGTTTCGAAATAGTGGGCGCGAGCTATTTCTGGCGAGGCGAGCGTGTTTTGCCGACCATGGTTTAGGAATTATTCGGCACATGTCATTTCGGCCGAGGAGAAGGCATGCTTGGATGAAGTTACGAACCTACCCTCGATGTACAACGGGCCAATTGATGCGTGTCCCACATACGACGGTAATTTCGCGTTTCCCATTTATTTGCTCGGGAGAATTCCACCGAGCAGAGGATGTTTAATGGTTTAGTCAAATTTGGAGAAAGAGCATCCACGTCTACCTTACCAAGTCGATTCGAATCAAATTTTGAAATATTAGCTTGCCACTTATTTTTTAGATGGTGAGATGATGCTCGGGAGTAATGTGTTTTTACATGCTCGTTGCTAGTGGTTTACTATATGACAAATAGTTGACCCACTCAAAAATAAAAATCAAACCCAAAATGAAATATCTCGATTCAATGAAATAGCTCATTCACTAGGTCAAAGTAGTGAACTAAATCCAAAATTGAACACCTCAATCGAGTAGCATGTTGTAAAATATTATAGTACTCCATGAACATGTTGAAAGTCAAATTAATGAACTTGTTTGATATATGCATATATCCGTTCATGTGTGGATTGCAGACAACATGTTCTCCAATTTAAATATTTGAATGCAAGTTTATATCGAAACATTGTTTATATCAGTCGTTGATGCATAAAACGCGACCTCCCCCTCTCCTGGACTCCTGCTCTCTCTCTCTCTCTCTCTCTCTCTCTCTCTCTCTCTCTATCTGACAATCTTCAATTCTGTCGCACGCATCCGACACACAAACCTTGTTGGTCCCTCTCCCTTTCTCTCCATCTCTATCTCTCTCTTTGTGTGTGTGTGTGGGGGGGGGTCTCTCTAGTTCGCATGCATATATACTCCATTTATAGGTCTCTCTCGCACACTATGTATGATACTCTAGCTAGTCCAAGCTAGATATCTTGGGTGCACTCATCGTACGCACACAAATTCCTTGGCTCGTTGCCCGTAACTCTCTCACGCACCACTCTGTCGTCTCAGAGCTCTTCCCCCTCTCTCTCAAACTCTCCATGTACCTGGGTCACACATACACATACATATCTCACTCGCACTCGATAGGACAATCTAAAACTCTATCTCTCTCCCTCGTTCTCTCTCCAACTCACACGCACACGCACACAATCTCATGCCTGGCTAGCCAAGTATGATGGTCTCTCACTCAATTATAGGCACATGCAGTCCCCCCTATATGTATATGACTAGCTAATCTTAGTCTCCATCATGAACAGGTGCATGGTCTATCTCGACTTCTCTCGGGGCATCTTTCTATCGCGCACGCACCTCCCTCGATCTCCCACACATATAGTCCCCTCACGATCTCGAGGGGATCTCTCTATCACAAACACACCCTCTCTCCCTCCCCATGCGTCCATGTCCTCCATGTGTCCCTCTCGACCTTTGTTCCTTGTTGGCCAGACCTCTATTGCACATGTGCTACAGGGGTGTCTCTCTCTGTTGCAAACAATCACAGACTAGCTATCTTCGTGTATCTCCTCGCCTCGCTTTTCTATCTCGGAGATGCATGTGTGATATGTTCGCATAAGAAACAAAAAAACACACACTCTCTCTAATTTATCGTTTGTTGTCACTTTCTCTTTCACACACATACTATTTTTGCACACTTACTCATTCTCCTTCACACGCACTTGATCTGTCTCAACTTAGGCACTCTCCTTGGTCCATAGCATATAGATTTATTGAAAAGTCAAACATAACAAAGTTTGACCATGTACGTGGAGAAAAACAATTACATCTAGAACCACAAACATATACCATTAGATTCACCATGAGATGTAGTTTTTTATGATGTATCTTTGGTATTGTAGATATAAATAACATTTGCGTAAACCTGATCAAAGTTTCCAAAGTTTGACTTCTAAAAAATTTATTGGTCTCATAAATAACATTATCGAGCGGATGGAATATCTCTTCCCCCACTCAGCTATCTCACACACCACTCAGCCTTATTGGGGCTCGTCAATCTCTCTCAAACTTTATTGGTCAGTTAGGTTCGTGACCTGACCCTCATGCCTTGATGGTCAGTACTGCCTGGTGTGGATGTGAGATGTAAAATATTTCTGCCTGGCCAGACTTGTGTGGTGCTGAAGCATTTGGTTCATGCCTGGGCCAGGCAAAGCATCAACGTACCATCAATCAATTCATGCAGTAATTATTTAATGCAAATATCTATCCAGGCTGCTGTTAGCCTCGTGGCCGCATGACCAGGCACGACCAGGTGTTCGAAATCGGTCGCCTGGGCCAGGCTACTTGCAGTGTCTAGAGTCCAGCCAGGCTAATTAAAGTGAAAGGGAATCCAGGGCAAGCGGGCTTTCTTTTTCACAAGGTAGCAACCAAACAAGCGTGCATGAAATCCAGGCACAACCCCAGGCCAGGCAAAAGATGCTCATGACGCAAACCAAATTGACCTTATATCTCCCTGGTTCACACATACACATGTCTCGCTTGCGCTATACATATAGACCCATCCAACACTCTCTGCCCTTGGTCTCTCTCCATGTGACACGCACCCCCCTAAGTACCATAATCCCTCACTCCATCATAGGCGCAAGCACCCCCCTCCTAAGTATGATTATCTCTCACTAGCCATCAGGAACACACGTATTGTCTCCTTCCATCCATACGTCTATCTCGATATCTCTCGAGGCATCTTCTATCGCGCACACACCTTGTCACTCGATCTCCCACCCATGTAGTCCGATCATGATCTCCAGGGGATCTCTCTATGACAAACGTACACTCTCTCCTCCCCATGTCTGCATTTTCTCTGTACATCTCTCTCGACCTCTCTCCCTTGTTTGTCAGACCCCTCTTGGCCACGTGCTAGGAGTCTTGCTCTCTCGATTCCAAACAACCACACACTATCTCCTCACCTTGCCTTCGTTGTCGAAGATGCATGTGTGATATGTTTGCATAAGACACACACGCCTTTTCTCTACTTTTATCATGTGTTGTCCATGTCTATTTCACACACACACACACAAACTTTTTTCACTCACTCTTTCTATTTCTCTCTCTCTCTCTCTATCTATCTATCTCTCTCTCTCTCTCTCTCTCTCTCTCTGTCTCTAGTTAGGGACTCTGTCATGTCCATAAGCATATGGATGTTTTGAAAAGTCAAACCTTAGAAAAGTTTGACTAGGTATATGTGGAGAAAAACATTTACATCTGGCATGATCATTAGATTCATCACAACATGTACTTACTTCATACTATCATTATCTTTGGTATTGTAGATATAAGTAATTTCTTTATAAACTTGGTCAAAGTTTCAAAAGTTTACTTTTAAAAAAATATTGGAACTACATTATCGAACGGAGGGAGTAGATCTTTCTCTCTCTCTTTGCTATCTCTCACAGGCCTCCCCTCTCACTCAAACTCTCTATACCGACGGATTATGCGCTCATTGTGTCAGCGTATAGCTCTATTGTTTAGTTGACCGGCCAACCAGTCCACATGCTGCCTTGTCAGCTCCTGTTCTGTATCTTCGTGTGCTGGCCCATGTGGCAGTGGGTGAAAATAAGTAAACTCGAGGCCCATCTGACACGCGGTGAAGTAAACAAAGTTCGGGGTAGCACCCCACACGCTAGTAAATTGGGGGCGCATTGAGGACACACTTCTTGCGCGTGAAGTACGCACTCGCGCACAATTCACCACTGTGTGGCGGCATGCACAGAAGGACGCACTCGCGCACACCCAACACACAACACACACCAGAACACGTGTACACCGGCGTCGCCGCTGATTGAGATGGACGGCGAGGCAGCCAACAAGCGGAGGGGGCTCGAGCCAAAACCGCATCCGGCGAGCCTGGACTTCATCAGTAGCCTCCCCGATGACATGCTGCTTGTCATCATCGGCCTCCTCGCCACCAAATCTGCCATGCGGACCGCTCTGCTCTTGTTGGGGAACATAGTAATTTCAAAAATTTCCTACGCACACGCAAGATCATGGTGATGGCATAGAAACGAGACGGGAGAGTATTGTCCACGTACCCTCGTAGACCGTAAGCGGAAGCGTCATGACAACGCGGTTGATGTAGTCGTACGTCTTCACGATCCGACCGATCCAAGTACCGAATGTACGGCACCTCCGAGTTCAGCACACGTTCAGCTCGATGACGATCCCCGGACTCCGATCCAGAAAAATGTCGGGGATGAGTTCCGTCAGCATGACGGCGTGGTGACGATGATGATGTTCTACCGGCGCAGGGCTTCGCCTAAACTCCGCGACGATATGATCGAGGTGGAATATGGTGGAGGGGGGCACTGCACATGGCTAAGGAACGATCTTGAAGATCAACTTGTGTGTCATGGGGTGCCCCCCTGCCCCCGTATATAAAGGAGCAAGGGGGGAGGAGGCCGGCCCTAGGAGGGGGCGCGCCAAGTGTGGAGTCCTGCTAGGACTCCCTAGTCCTAGTAGGATTCCACCTCCCTTGTTGGAGTAGGAGAAGGGGAAAGAGGGGGAGAGGAAGAAGGAAAGGGGGGCTGCGCCCCTTGTCCAATTCGGACCAGAGGGGGGGCGTAGGCCTCCTTCCTTTTGGCCTGTCTCCTCTATTCCCGTATGGCCCAATAAGGCCCATATACTCCCCGGCGAATTCCCGTAACTCTCCGGTACTCTAAAAAATACCCGAATCACTCGGAACCTTTCCGAACTCCGAATATAGTCGTCCAATATATCGATCTTTACGTCTCGATCATTTTGAGACTCCTCGTCATGTCCCCGATCTCATCCGGGACTCCGAACTCCTTCGGTACATCAAAACTCATAAACTCGTAATATAACTGTCATTGAAACCTTAAGCGTGCGGACCCTACGGGTTCGAGAACTACGTAGACA
Source organism: Triticum aestivum (assembly GCF_018294505.1). Lineage (NCBI taxonomy): Eukaryota > Viridiplantae > Streptophyta > Magnoliopsida > Poales > Poaceae > Triticum > Triticum aestivum. The sequence goes on from NC_057795.1 coordinate 76,580,114, forward strand.
TGAACTAGAACTATTCTTGGTCAATAACCAATAGCGGAACCTGGATGGTCATATTGGCTCCTACATATTCTATGAAGATCTTTATCGATCAAACCGCATAACGACATACGTTGTTCCCTTTGTCATCGGTATGTTACTTGGCCGAGATTCGATCGTCGGTATCCAATACCTAGTTCAATCTCGTTACCGGCAAGTCTCTTTACTCGTTACATAATGCATCATCCCGCAACTAACTCATTAGTCACATTGCTTGCAAGGCTTATAGTGATGTGCATTACCGAGAGGGCCCAGAGATACCTCTCCGACAATCGGAGTGAAAAAACCTAATCTTGAAATACGCCAACCCAACATGTACCTTTGGAGACACCTGTAGTACTCCTTTATAATCACCCAGTTACGTTGTGACGTTTGGTAGCACCCAAAGTGTTCCTTCGGTAAACGGGAGTTGCATAATCTCATAGTTACAGGAACATGTATAAGTCATGAAGAAAGCAATAGCAACATACTAAACGATCAAGTGCTAGGCTAATGGAATGGGTCATGTCAATCACATCATTCTCCTAATGAGGTGATCCCGTTAATCAAATGACAACACATGTCTATGGTTAGGAAACATAACCATCTTTGATTAATGAGCTAGTCAAGTAGAGGCATACTAGTGACTATATGTTTGTCTATGTATTCACACATGTATCATGTTTCCGGTTAATACAATTCTAGCATGAATAATAAACATTTATCATGAAATAAGGAAATAAATAATAACTTTATTATTGCCTCTAGGGCATACTTCCTTCAGCTCTCCCGGCGGTGGCGCCCCCTCTGGCTCCGCGTCCCCCTCAACCTCACTGTCGACAGCTGCCTCTGTGACGGGGATTGCAAACACATGTCCACAGTCTCCAAGATCCTTTCATCGCACCCTGGGCTAGCCTGACGCCTTGACATCCACATGTTCAGTACCAACTGCAAGGTCCAACCCAAGTAAGACGAGTGGTTCTTATCCCCTGCCCTAGATCAGCTCGAGGTGCTCAGCTTTGAAGCTGGACGATGTCACTCTCTGCCGCCGTCCGCGCTCCGCCTCACGCCAACACCGCGCCGCACCAGCTTTAGCTCCTTCTATCTTCCCCAGATTAATGCCGCCCTCGCCCTTCTTCTCCCTCAGCTCAAGCAGCTCGACCTCTTCGACATTGTCATCTCGAAGAAGGCTATGGAGCACCTGCTCCGCAGCTGTACTGCACTCGAGTACCTTCATCTTGAGGAGATCCACGGGTTCATTAGCCTCCACATCGCATTGACGAATCTCCGATGGATTTATGTGTCTTGCTGGCCCCACAACAAGACATCAATTGGGAAGAGATCACTCCAGTTGTTCCACGTTATGGTCATTGAGAATGCACCTTTCCTTGAGAGATTGCTTGTATCGGATCTAGATGGTCCAACAAAAATCAGGGTCATTGACGCACCGAAATTGACAGCGTTGGTGTACTTGTTTGCCAAATTCTCCGAACTCTTTATTGGATCTGTAATTGTTTAGGTACAACACTCATCTTCTTTTTCGTCTTCTTGAAATTCACATTTTTAAATTTATTCTTGATGTATTTACGACCGTCTTCCAGGAAATGATTCCCGCAAGCTTGACCCAGTCCATGCGCACAGTGAAGATCTTGGCACTAAAATCTAACGGCCCCAATCTGGATCAAGTTGTTGGATTCCTTACATGCTTTCCGTGCACAGAGAAGCTACTCATCGAGGTGAAACTTCTTTCCTATTAGTAAACGGTAATCACAACATAGCTCATTTTTTCGTAATTTTCCCAAATTACGAAGACAAGCGTAGTGTTCAAAACTACATCTACGCACTGCACCTAAAGAAATGTTTTTAAGTATTTTTTTCTCAGGTGATCACCTGCATCGTTTTTATGCTGTACTACTATAGTAGCCTAGGCTATTCACAGTGGAAAGTAACTTAGACTACTCCAGTAACTCTATGGTTACCCTAAGAGCAAGTACTTCCTCCGTCCTGGTTTACTCTTCCTATTTTGTAGTATCAAAATTTGACCATAGATTTAAATGACAAAATGTTAATGAAAGTCATATCATTGGATTCGTATTTGAACATAATTTCAAATGGTGTAATTTTTAGTGTCATGCATTGGCATTTTCTTAGGTAAATCTATGGTCAAAATTTTATACTAAATACGAGGTAGTATTCCCTCCGTCCCAAAATTCTTGTCTTACATTTGTTTAGATATAGATGTATCTAACACTAAAATGTAACTAGATACATCCGTATTTAGACAAATTTAAGACAAGAATTTTGGGATGGAGGGAGTACAAAAGTGGGCTATGTAAGCCAAAACACGTGCCAAATTCACTTGTGATGCATTTGGCATCAATGCCCCTCCATTGCTCACCTGGTGCCCCAATCTGGATCACCTACTTTGCTCTGGTGCCAAATTAACTCACGCAATGAAAAACACTTGCATGGGAGAGAGAGAGAGGACTGAGGCAATAAAAAACACTTGTTTGGGAGAGTGAGAGGCTGGTGTAGTAGGTTTGATTGATTTGTTTATACATGTGGGTCTGTGTGCACAGCGGTGCCAACTCTCTCACATCGCGAGAGCGGTGCCAAAATCTTTTGATTTGACATTGATGCGTATTATGTGGCATACTTTTGCGAAATATGGCATCAGCCACATAGTGGAAGGCAAAAAATGACTAAGCTCTTCACGTGATCCTAGTTAAATGAGGGGAAACAGAATGAGAGAGAGAGAGAGAGAGTGAAAAAATATCACTAGCCAGCCAACCCTATCATATGAGCGAATGATATTGGTACCTCTTGATGACACGGCAATCTTATACAGCCAGCTGCTCTAATATGTTCTCTTCTTTTGCAGATAAAAAAGACCCGAAAGTGAAAAATGTGCTGCACTACAACAATCTCATCGAATGCCTTTATCTCAATCTTACAGAAATTGATTTGACCGACTACCGAGGCAACACATCTGAGATTAAATTGGCCAGGTTCTTTGTTCTGGAGGCAAGTGTGCTCAAGGTAATGAGGTTTGGTGTTCTCTGGTGCAACAATGAATGGCGTGCTGATCACCACAAGCGGCTAATCCTAAATGACAGAACCTCCGCAGAGCTGAATTTGTTTTTGAAGCATTAAGTGGCCAGAGACTCGAAAACGTATTTGCCCATTAGTGACTTGTCAGGGCGGTGGATTTTAGTTTGTACGATAATGCTGCTTCCACCTAAAGTAACGAAAGTTCTTACGTAAACTTCCTAGTAATTCCCTCTTCGTAGGTGCAACATTACTCCTAACATTCGTAATATAAATTTGAAACTTGTAATATTGCCATGTCCTATTCCTGCGTTTTCAAAATACTGTGAATCAAATAGGTCCTGAGTTGGTGATGATGTTCTGCCTCCCATCTTTCATCAATAGCCGTCAGATCTATATCTGACGCATACAAACCAAACTTCTCCATTTTTGCAAAAAGATGCCTGCACTTGTTCCCTATTTACAAACAACTCCTTGTCTCTCACATTGAGCCTTATCTCCTCCCCACCACATCTAGAAGGCCGTGGAAAAATCTAGCGTGATGGCTGCTGCCGGCGCTGTCCACCCCCAATATTGGTGTTCCGTGCAATGCAAGGGCATCTACGCACGGGAAATTATGTCGAACATGGCTAGTTGTAAGCAGTATAGCTCTACAGCCATGATGATAGTGACTGCAGACGGTGAGGCTGACTATGGTATGCCGAACACGATGCCTATACTTAGGTGTCATCTCCGGCGCAGGGTCTTGTCACTTCACTGTGAGGAGCAACACATAATAATTTGACCAACGGGTAGTACAGTGCTAGTACTCCTACTACATTGGTAGTACTACTACTAGTACTAGTAGCACCACCGTCTGGATTTAGGAGTACTACCACGTCCATTTGGATTTTAGTATTTGACTAGCAATATCTAGTAATGCATGTCACAAAAAATGTACTACTCCCTCTGTAAACAAACACATGGTGTATTGTTTTATTCCTATCAACGAGAGAACTTAATGTCTTTTTGCTAATAAATAGGATTACATGCAATGAACTAAACACTGCATGTCATGTTTGGTAGTCTCAAGTCATTGAAAGCATGCGCGGCCCACATCTCTCATTGGTTGATATGTCATGAAATAAGAAACGAGGAGGGAGTTAGTGTACCGTTGTCGATGTCAAAACTGGCGGATCTCGGGTAGGGGGTCTCGATCTGTGCGTCTTAGGCTAACAGTAACAGGAGGCAAGGGACACAATATTTACCCAGGTTCGGGCCCTCTCGATGGAGGTAAAACCCTACTTCCTACTTGATTGATATTGATGATATGAGTAGTACAAGAGTTGATCTACCACGAGATCGTAGAGGCTAAACCCTAGAAGCTAGCCTATGATGATTATGATTGTGATCGTCCCTCTAAGGACTAAACCCTCCGGTTTATATAGACACCGGAGGGGGCTAGGGTTTACATGGAGTCTGTTACAAAGAAGGAAATACAATATCCGGATTGCCAAGCTTGTCTTCCACACAAAGGAAAGTCCCATCCGGACACGGGACGGAGTCTTGAGTCTTGTATCTTCACGCTCCAATAGTCCGGACAAAGTATATAGTCCGACTGTCCGGATACCCCCTAATCCAGGACTCCCTCAGTAGCCCCTGAACCAGGCTTCAATGACGATGATTCTGGCGCGCAGTTTTGTCTTCAACATTGAGGGCGGGTTCCATCTCCGAATATTCCAAAGTAACCATCGAACACCTAAACCGTGTCTGGATCTGCAAGATGATCTTCACATACCACCGTAGAGAGCATAGCATAAATCTGATCTGCCGGCAATTTTTGTACATCGTGCCCGCGCATCGTGGCCAGCCCAATCGCGAACCGGTTTTTCTTAGCCCACTTCGATACGTGTTGCGAGGCGGTTTTATTGGCACGCTCTGCCAAAGCAGAGATCATTTTCCCCTTATTGTGGGATCTTCCATCAATACGGGTGTGCGCAACCCCATGACAACTGTTGGTATGACTCCATGTTTTTAGATAAGTGTCAAGGGGTCACGCTGAGGACTCTTGATATTCACCCCCTTTATAAAGGGGCCGAGGCCTATACGTCTTTTCCACTACCCTAGCTCCTTTTCGCATCTCGAGCTCTAACACCCGAGACCCAAGCTCAAACATCCCGGATCTTCCACTATGTCCGGACCCAACCTTCAAGGCCGGTGGGTGGCCTCCTCGGTCAAAGAGGAGGACATTGAGAGGCTTAGGAAGGTCGGATATCTGACTGCTGACATCCAGCACAGGCTTCCTGCTCCAGGGCAGGTCATCCTACTCCCGAGCCTAATGAGAGCGTCATATTTGTTTCTCACTTTCTCCGCGGCTTGGGCCTCACCCTCGATCCCTTTGTGAGGGGGCTCATGTTCTATTACGGGTTAGATTTTCATGATCTAGCTCCAGACACTATCCTCCATATCTCGTCGTTCATCATTGTGTGCGAGGATTCTCTCCACGTCACTACACACTTCGGCTTATGGCTCAAGACCTTCAATGTGAAGCCGAAGATGATTGAGGGGCGACATGCCGAGTGCGGAGGTGCCGTAATAAGCAGGAACGCAGATGCCCCATGGCCAGAGGGTTCTTTCCTAGAGGTGTCCGATCTATGGCAGCGGAGGTGGTTTTACGTCACGGCTCCTAGAGGCACAACGTGGGTGGCTGCCCCCGACTTCCGTTCGGGCCCTCCGTCACAACTGGCGTCATGGACCAATGTAGGACGGGATTAGGGGTCTGCTAGTGATGTACCCACACTGCAGAGCCATATCCGAGAGCTTCTTGGGAGGGACATTAACCTCGTCAGCATAATTCAGGTAATGTTGATCCGATGGATGTTGCCGTGCAAACGCCGACCTCTTTGGATGTGGGAATTCAATCCAGAGGGTCTGCGGACTATTCTTCACTACTTCGGCCTGACGCTCGAAGGGATGTGTAAATTATTCTTCGGACCACAAGTAAAGTGTACGGACACCACCGAGGATGCGGGCCTAAGCTGCAATCGCCCAGATACCCAAGTAAGTAACCCAGAAACCGAACACTTCGTTTATATTTATCTTAATCATTATTCTGAAAATCCTCCACGGCGAGGAATGGCTCAGCAAGGCGGAGAGAATCAGGTGTCCGGTGCCACTTCCCGAAGGCTTGCCTAGTCCTATCATAGCCAAGATGCTTGGTCGGGTTCTTAGTAAAATGCCCTCTGGGAAAGACGAAGGGAAGAACAGAGAAACCGAACTTCGCACAATGCGCATCCAAACCAGGGGAATTGCTACCTCCCCTAAGGAGGATAGTTGGGGAGGGGAGTCTAAAGCCTCCTCCCCGCACAGGAAGAAGAGGGCCGCCTCCGAAGACTTGGAGGTGGAGGTTCCCAAGCAGGGGAAGAAAGCGTCACCAGGGGGCCCTGCCCCGAAGGTTGCCCTTACCGCGTCATGCCCGCCAATGGGCCAACCCTCAACCGAGCTGTGAGTTAATCGTAAATTCGAAGGTACTGCTTTTCTCCGAGAATAATAACCAGGATCCATTTTTTGCAGTCCGGCTAGCAGCTCTTCTTGACAGAGTTCGTCTTCGGGGGATCTCCCTCCGGAGATGGAGAGTGAGACCCCACCAACCTCCCCACCTCATGAGGCGGGCGACCCCGAGGTGTCGTCACGGAGTAGTCCGGATCTGCTGAAGCCAGAAGCTAATCCTTCAGCCGCCCTGAGCTGGAGCGTTCGGCTCCCACAGGGGGGCGATGAGAAGGGTCCGACACAATTCGGTGTCCGGCCATACATACTGACGGGCCTTCTGGAACGAGCTGCACTGTCGGAGGAGCACCGCTCATTAATGAGCATGGTGTTCAAGAAGATTTCATCCGCCACTAGCGGTTTGAATGAAGCGTTTATGAGCCTGCTCAGAGGCTTTGAGGTATGTAATGAAAAATACATAATTTTTTGGCTGTGACGCACGTCCTAGGTGTGCTCCATATGGATAGTAGCCCCTGAGACTCTGGTTGCCTGCCCTGGGCGGCAAATGGAGTATCATATTGTGTAAGTAATGATTGCGCTGTATATATGCACCACAGGTGTCTAAGGATCCGGTAGCCGACCGGTCCGTTGAAGTTGCCGAACTGAGGAGGCAGATTGGAGTTATAGATGCCGACATCACGCTTGTGAACGAGCGGCTTAATGAGTCACAAGGTATGTGCTCTGCTTTCCTTTATAGGAAAAAATTGAAATAAGTATAATATTGATGTGATATGTGTCGGCTGCAGATGGTGCTGCTACCGTGGAAGCCCTGAGGGAGGAACTTGCCCAAGCCAAGGAACAAGTTCGGGCTAGCAATGCGGCTGCCCTAAAGGCGGCCGAAGAGTTGAGAGCCGAACAGACTGCTCATCGCCGAAGCGAAGACAAAATAGCCGAAATGGCTGTGGAGCTGAAAAATGCCGCCAACCGGTATGAGATCCTTGAGAAGAAGAATCAGGTGAACTTGGCTGACCTGAAGAAGGCACTTGATACGGCCAAGGAGACACGGTCTGAAAGCAGGGATGCGCGGGAGGAGCTTCGTATGGCTAGAGAAATTGCGGCTGAAACCCCTACTTATTGCGGATGAAGTTTTTAGATCCGAAGTATGCTCCCATGGATCGACGCTAGAGCCCTACAGACGCGTATGCGGACTTGGCGAAGAGTACGGCTGATGCGGCCAAATTTTTCGAGGATCAAGGTGATAAAGAAGTGGAGAAGCTGTTCTGGTCGCAATTCAATGCTCCCGCACACCAATTTCCGTTGAGTGAGGAGATGGCTGCTGTGGCTGAGCTTCATAGGCTGTCCGGGCTTGCAATGCGGTCTCTAATAGACCATCTTTGGCCGAAGGGGCCTAAGCCGGACAGTTATTTTGGTTTGGTGCAACAATTCCTCGGTGCCGTATCTCAGATCGATGCCATGAGGAGGTCGGCATGTATAGAGGGTGCACGGATGGCACTTGCCCGTGTTAAAGCATTTTGGATGGATATGGAGGCCACCATCATTGCGACCCAGAATCCGGCGGGAGGCCAGGTAACAGAAGGTGCTCGCTTAATAGAGGCTCAATGCTCGAAGAATGTCATGTTCGAGTGACAAATCGCTTCATTGTAAAAACAATGTTATTTTGATTATGAGGCTATATTTATACTTTGTGCCCAAAAGTATTATTGTACCTCCTATGCGGCCGTTTTTATGTATATGTGTAATCTGAAAGTTAGCAGTCGTTGGCTTCATCCCCCACGCATACAATGCGGGGGTGTTCGCTAAAAATATGCGTAATCACACTTGATCCAACGTCATGGTCCATTAAGGAGGTGATTGCACGTCGAACTAGGCAACCGGACTATATAGCTGTAACACTTTCACTTAGCCATAGGAGTTTGACGGTGGGGCTACTATGTAGCCCCTGGTACCTTCGCGTGCATCCGCATACGGGCGCGTGTGTACATGACCGGGAAACGGTCCTTCGTTAATGCGGAGGAATCCTAAAGATTACGGTAAGTCTTCGAGTGGTTGAACAGTCTCTTGCTGTATCATGACAGTCAGTTTTTGGCTTTCTCTACTGAGGTGCTCATCCAGAATAACTAGGGCACAATCGCAGTAGTTCTCCTTTGGCCGCCTTAGCCGATAAGAACGGAACGTAAGGTGGCAAACCCAGGAGCCGGGCAAACCCAACATTTGATGCCGAACTCATGATGCCGAACACTCCCGAAGGTTTTCGGACTTTGCAACATAAAATGGGCTGAAGAATGCCCTTTCATTATGAACCCTGTAGTTCCAGGTACGTGCATTAGTCTGTCATGGCGAAATGCCAATAACGGCAGTACCCTCTGTGGGTATAGTACCCATGGGATGTGGAAACAACAAGAGATAATAAACAAGGTTTACACAGGGGCTTAATCTAAAGAGAAACCTTTGAGCAGGGCCCTGCTGCACGTCTGCGCCTTTGTCTCCATTGTGCCGGCCGTTTCCTGGAAGGGTATCGCATGAATTGTGTCTGTAAAAAAGAAAAACTCATGTAGAAGAGTATAACGTAAGCGTGCGATGGATAGTAAAAGTGAAGATATTGGCCTGTTAATAAGGTCAAGCCAATAGTGGGGTTGTATTAAATATCTATAGCCCCTAGTGTCCTCTATGGGATTACATACATGGTGCCCTAGCTCGGGTTTATCTGGGCTGCCGGACTCGTCTAACCATGTCCGTGGTCTTAACGACCAGTCATGCTTTAAGGTATTAGAGGTCGCTTAGAGTCCGGCTGCTAGAGCCGTCGCGTATTCCTCTGGACGTGAGGAGCGCTCTATGTCTCCGTTAACGGTGATGACGCCACATGGACCAGGCATCTTGAGTGTAAGGTAGGTGTAATGCGGTACTGCGTTGAAGCGGGTGAAGGCCGTTCTCCCAAGCAATGCGTGATAGCCGCTTTGGAAGGGGCGATGGTGAAGAGTAGTTCTTCGCTTCTGGAGTTGCCCGGGGAACCGAATGTTACGTCCAGTACAACGGAGCCCCTGCCATAGGCTTCAACTCCTGGTATCACCCCTTCGAAGGTGGTGTTACTTTGGCTGATTCTGGATGGGTCTATCCCCATCCTGCGGATAGTGTCCTGGTATATTAAATTAAGACTACTGCCGCCGTCCATGAGGACATGAGTGAGATGGTATCCCTCGATTATTGGGTCGAGGACAAGGCAGCTGATCCTCCGTGCCGCATACTAGTCGGGCAGTCCCTGTGATCGAAGGTGATTGGGCAGGCCGACCAGTGGTTAAGTTTGGGGGCGACATGCCTTACCGCGTATGCGTCTCTGAGTGCGCGTTCGCGCCTTCTCATGGGTGTGTGAGTCGTGTGGATCATGTTTACTGTTTTTACCTTTGGTGGGAATTTTGTGTCCCCCAGTGTTCGGCTGCCAGATTCATCCTCGTCTTCACTTGGTGTTTCCCTTCCCTTGTGTTCGGCGTTTAATTTGCCGGCCTGCTTGAAGACCCATCACTCTCTGTGAGTGTGGTTCGCAGGTTTGTCGGGGGTGCCATGAATTTGGCACAGTCTGTCCAGGACTTTGTTCAGGCTGGACTGTCCCTCTTTGCTGCCTTTAAATGGCTTCTTTCGTTGACTGAGTCGAGAGCCCCTGAATCCGGCGTTGACCGTTGTGTTGTCCGGACTCTCTTCCTTGTTTTGCCGTTTGTTTTTATTGCGCCATGGCTTCCCGTTGCCATCCCTGATTTCGGATGTACTTGGGTCGCAGGTGCCTTTACGAGCCAACCAGCTATCTTCACCTGCACAAAAGCGGGTCATAAGGCTTGTTAAGGCTGCCATTGTTCTCGGCTTTTCTTGGCCGAGGTGTCTGGCGAGCCACTTGTCCCGGATGCTGTGTTTGAAGGCTGCTAAGGCTTCGACATCCGGACAATCATCAATTTGATTCTTCTTAGTGAGGAATTTGTTCCAAAGCTTGCGGGTGGACTCTCCGAGCTGTTGAATTATGTGACTTAAATCGTCCGCATCCGGAGGCCGGACATAGGTTCCTTGGAATTTGGCCCTGGAAGCGTCCTCAAGTTCCTCCCAACTTCCAATTGAATTTTCGGGGAGGCTTTTCAACCAGTGTCGAGCTGGTCCCTTCAACTTGAGGGGAAGGTATTTGATGGCGTGGAGGTCGTCCCCACGAGCCATGTGTATATGCAGGATAAAATCCTCGATCTAGACTTCTGGGTCTGTCGTTCCGTCGTATGCCTCTATGTTCACAGGTTTAAAACCATGTGGAAATTCATAGTCCAGTACCTTTTTGGTGAAGCACAGGGGGTGAGCAGCCCCTCTGTATCTGGACATGCTATGGCATACCGTCGGCTGTTGTTGTGTCCGGTGCTGATTCCGAACAGGTATCCGATCTGTATGATCATTTTGGTGACCATAGTCCTGCGCCGTGGTGTGTTCCTTAGTTCCATAGATGGACCTGGTCGCGCCGGCTTTTTTATCCAGGAGCTCACGTAGATCGTGTGCAGCGTTGGTAGCTGCTCTGCTGTGGTTATGAAGTGGTTTGTCCGGCCTCCTGGCCGTGTTGTTCTTTGGTGGAACGGCCTCATCGTCGAATTCTGGCAGCAGCTTGCGTTTTGGATAGCTCTTTGTATGGCGATCATCGCCATACTTTTCTTCAGTGTCTAGCACTTTATTCCATCTACGCTTGAGCGTTTCTTGTGCGGCCTTTAGCCATTGCTTCTGCTTTTTTAGACTTCTCGCAGTGGCCAGAAGCCTTCTGTGGAGGTTATCTCGTTCCAAGTGTGTTTCCGGGATGACGAATGCATCGTCATCCGGACTATGTTCTTGTCTCGGGGCGGTTTGATGAATTTGCCCCTCGGGATCATTGTGATCGGGCGTCTGCTCCGAGCTGTGTTCGGCGTGACCTGGCTCATCCTGCTCCATTACTGGGTCCATATGGTCGTTGTAGCCTTCGGAGTTGACTGGGGTGTCGATCTTTCTGGCGCTCTTATCGCTATTTTTACTGTTGCTGGACTTGGAGCGGTGTCTGCGCCGTTGTTTTGGCTTTTGCCTAGGGGTTTTATCTTCCGAATTGTCACCGTCATCCTCCTTAATTAGGCGTATCCACCATGTATATATCGTATGATGAGGTAGCAGTCCAGCGCCCTGTTGATTCTGAATCGTCTCCTGCGTCGACGTCCATACCGTCGGTATTATCAGAGTCGAAGTCAAGCATGTCTGATACATCGTCGATAGTGGCTATGAAGTGGGTGGTGGGTGGGCAACGAATTCCTTCGTTGCCTGCTTCCTATTTGAGCCGGATATAGTTCGGCCGAGAGTCTCCTGACAAAGAGAGGGATTTTAAAGAGTTTAGCATGTCGCCAAAGGGCGAGTGCTGGAAGATATCCGCAGCGATGAACTCCATTACCGGAGCCCAACCAGAATCGGCGGGCTTGGAGGCGCATGGACTGGAATCTACAACCGGATACGAGTCCGGTGGTCCGATGTCACAGGCTTCCTCAGGGGTGAAGTCTGTGTTTGGCTCTACCGCCGATGAGTGTGCGGCCTTTGGGGCGGGGTCCATCCACCCGTCCTCGGGCGACGCACTCTACTCCAGATTTAAGTTCCAGGCTTCTGTAGGGGCGATATCCCGAGCATTGTCTGACAGCAGGTCTAGGCCGTGCTTGTCGTGATAGTTCGGCGCTCCTGGCACAGGCCCGAATCCGTTGAAGATCAAGTCTCCGCGGATATCGGCTGTGCAGTTCAAGTTTCCGAACCTGTCCTGGTGGCCAGGGGCGTAGCTGTCGATCTGCTCCAGATGGCCAAGCGAATTGGCCCACAGTGCGAAGCCACCAACACGAAGATTTGTCCGGGGAGAAAAGTCTCGCCCTGGACCGTGTTGTTGTTGATGATTGGAGGAGCCATCAAGCCTTGAAGCGACGACACAGAGGAACTCTCAATGAAAGCACCAATGTAGGTGTCAAAACCGGCGTATCTCGGGTAGGGGGTCCCTATCTGTGCGTCTTAGGCTAATGGTAACAGGAGGCAAGGGACACAATGTTTACCCAGGTTCGGGCCCTCTTGCTGGAGGTAAAACCCTACTTCCTGCTTGATAGATATTGATGATATGAGTAGTACAAGAGTTGATCTACCACGAGGTCATAGAGGCTAAACCCTAGAAGCTAGCCTATGATGATTATGATTGTGATCGTCCCTCTAAGGACTAAACCCTCCGGTTTATAAAGACACCAGAGGGGGCTAGGGTTTACATGGACTCGGTTACAAAGAAGGAAATACAATATCCGGATCGCCAATCTTGTCTTCCACGCAAAGGAGAGTCCCATTCGGACACGGGACAGAGTCTTGAGTCTTGTATCTTCACGCTCCAATAGTCGGGACAAAGTATATAGTCCGGCTGTCCGGATACCCCCTAATCCAGGACTCCCTCAACTGTGCCTAAGTGTTTTGGGATGATTTGGTTTTTGTAAGGTGACTTACACAACATTTTTGTTTACATGCATTAACATTTTATTAGTTAAATCGCAAGATCAGTTGACTAGAAGCTAAGCTAGACCCATGGATGCGATGAGCGCAAGCATCAGCCGGCTGTGCCAGATGGTCCACGACGCCAGCCTGCGGCCTAGCACCGAGGAACGTCTCCAGGTATTGCTTGAGGCCGCCAGGGCGAGGGGCCGCTTGGACGATAGCTTCGTCTCCTTGTTCGACGAGGTCCTCGTTAGGTTCCTCCACAAGTTCACCATCGTCAAGAAGCTCGCAGACGACTTTGACGTACGCCTCCAGCTGACGTGCCTAGGCTCTGTGATGCCCGCCACCCTGAATGGCCACTATGGTGACAACCTCTTCGACGCACTGGTGGCCCTGCGACTGCCCGCCGTCGCACCGGAGATTGTCCACGTCGAGGTCGCGCTCGCCGCGCAGCGCCTGGCGCATCAAGACACCATCGACATAATCACCCACGTCTACGCGCAAATCGTCCACAAGGACTACTACATGCAAGTGGAGGACGATAGGAAGCTAGCCTTGTTGGACCGCATGGCAACCTTGGACGGCATTGTTCAGAAGCACGTTGAGCTCGCCGCCAACACCGCTGCTCCTCACACGTCGGTTGGTGACCCGGCGCACTAGGGCGTGAAGATGTCGTTGATGGATCCGTATGTATTTTTATCTTTCCGTCAAATCCATGTAGTAGTATATGGTAATACTAGTAATTATCTTACCTTTCGCATCAACTTCATAATTTTTGTACGTACTCCATGCATGACGGCGCCAGAACCAAACTTCTCATTACTCTAGGGAAAATTGTTATTTTCTATCTATCGGTCGCGCCATGGAGCAGAACCAAATTTTACAAGTTAAAAGTTCAAAAGGAAAAGCCTGTCGTGTTCGCGTCGCACCCCCACACGGTTGGTCCAGCACGCCGCTCAAGGGGGAATGCATGCAGTGTTGCATTTTCACTTAGAAGTGGGACCGCAGTTGAGCAAACCGACTATCGGCAACCCCCCACCCCACCCACCCCGCGATGGCTGAGAAAACAGGAGGGAGAAGAGATGGCTGTAGCATGGACTCCAAGAAAATTGGTGTCGGATGGGACTCGTGTGGGTGGCGTGTGCCGTATTGCTAGACGTGAATGCTTGTTAGGTGCATGCCACCCCACTATATCGAGCCTATATCGAGGTGCTGGTTACGTAGAACAAATTTCCCGGAGTCCGTGCTCAGCCCTCCTCTATCTCTCTTCTCAGCTAGCTAGCGGACGCGCGAAGCCCATCGTCTGTTTGCTCATATGTGGTCCCACATGTTAGTGAAAACGCAAGAGGACCCACTAAACATGCACATCTTTCACCTCAACGTGCTGGTGATGAAAAACAAATCCAATAAAGATCTTCGGTGGCCGCTTTTGGAGTTACTCAAGAGTAGTAAGATTCTATTTACAGTTTAACCCAAGATGCACATCACGTGGCTTAAACTACCACTCTATTTTCTTCCATGACACGACCTGGATGCTGGATGTCACACGTGTCGGCAAAAGGAGGAAGAACCCGACCAAATCTTCGATTGTGCTCTCGGATTAGACTAGTTGTGCTAACTTAAAATTTTTATTGTGTAGAATAGATGCAAGTTTTGGTATTGGGAAGAAGAGTACATCGATATATTGATAGAGCGCAATTTAGTAGATGTTCTAGCACTTTTAGCTAGCATAGAGGCTAGAGACGAGACTAGTGCACTTGTTGATACTAGGATAGAGGCTAGACATGAGACTAGATGCGAGGAAGAAACGTCTACTTCTTTACACTCGAAGAAGAAAGAAGGACGCAAGATTGAGCCTCCGTAGATCAACAATGAATGCATCGAGAAGGCACTAATCCAAATTACAGGAGCAGTTATGGAAGTTGGATATCTTCTAAAATGTATTCTTGTGGTTCTTGTTTTCTTTGGTCTTGCTTGGCTAGTCAAAATTATCGTTCGAGCTCGTGCAAAACGGAGGTCCGTTTTGGGTCGTGCGTTGTAGTTGGCCTTACAAGTGGGACCGTAGTTGAGGAAACCGACTATCAGCAAACCCCCACCTTGCCCGCCGCGCGATGGCTGAGTTAGAGAACCGATGAGGTGGAAGAGATTGCTCTAGCACGGACTCCAAGAAATATGGTGTTAGATGGATGTCGTGCTGGTGGCGTGTGCCGTACTCCTGGACATGAATGCTTGTTCTGGCCCATGCCACCCTACTACTCCTACTACTGATATAGTACTAGTAGTATCAAGGATTTGATGTGTTGGTTACATACATCGAACACATTAACATATGGCTACAGTAAAAACATCCGCCCGACGTGCGAAGCATGTGAAGCTAGTACAAATAGTGTACTACTATTGTTGATTGGCCTCATCCAATAACCTATTGCAATGCACGTACAATTATGTATTCGGAAAATATTTTTTTGCCTCATCGCACCACTCACTCAGAGAAGCGACTCGAAAGCCATTCATAAATTTAGTAAGTTTAGCACAGGCATATCATTTTATTACATATAACAGGTCATCAACCCACACCAACAACGAGGATACAATATAAATACTAACGTTTTCATCACACAACAAATAACAAGCAATGAAATGAACTTCAACTCAACCAATCCTCAGCGTTGGAAACGCTTGCTTTGAACCACAAGGGATTCTCTAGGAAGGGACATCCATTGTCGATCTCGAGACCAACGCAGGACTGATCATCCAGGCTGAAGCGGCCTACTATATCAGTACTAGGGTAGGGAACCACCAAAATGTCCGAGGTATAGATAAAATTTCTTCTCATAAATGGTAGTAACATTGTGTGAATGACAGTTGGATCGCCTTTCACCATCACTGGATAGTTTTGTCCAAGGAAGAGCGAGTTTTCTCCAAGACTATCAATTCTATACCAGGGAGAAGGTGTTGGTGCTAGCGCACTAGTATCCATCCCGAATACCATGCAACGGGTGCTGGAATAGGTCCGGAGAGTGCGACCATGGGAGACAACACCTGCTTCCTTAGTAGTAACATCGGCAGTGGGCTGTATACAGATAAGAAGAGGTGATCCATCAGAATTAGTTACCAGGCGCCACTGAGTACATGGGCGCTGCTCGTCCTCATGCTCGTCATTATTACCATCTTCATCTCCCCCTTGGTTATAAATTTTTTCAAGTATAGGTGGTGGAATGTTCGCAGGACCTTGGAAACATAAGAAGAAGGTTAATTAGTAAAGGGAAACTTGCTAACCCGCATGCATGTGGATGAAACAATTATAATTACGGTGCAAGACAAACGTACCGAAACTACGAGGATCCCGTGCAAAAACAGTTCCATGAGTGGTGTAAGCAAACAAAAGACCCTCGTATTGAATTGCATCACAGTACTCATCCGTGTACATAAACTGATTTTTGAGCAATATCCATCCAGTCGAACCACGAAGGACGGCAACAAGATTGGTGAAGATAGCAACAACTACATAGTTCTTGTAATTCCAAGAGCGGTTGGGAACTCGAAAAATTGCTATCTTCCATAGAAGACAATCACCATGATCGTATTTGAACATGCGTAGAATACCGGTGTGCTCAACCTCTGGGCAGTCTGCTGAGATTTTTGGAAGTGGAACCCGGTGACGAGTGTACACATTCACAAGTTCCCACTCGCAGTTGGACCCAATATAAACAACCCAATCTCCATTTGCGCCTGCCCAAGCCTTACCCTCAAGCGATGGTATCTTAACATCACACGTATCATTATCAAGCGGCATCAACTTGCACAAGGCGAGGCCTCCGTCGTCCCCACGCCAGTCATCAGGGTCACGACGAAGAAGATAGGGGAGATCAAACCGCTCCTTGACCCTTGGGTTCCTTGTAATGATGTTATTAGTTGAGTAGAGAATGGTCTTGAACGAACCTGCCATGCTAGCCGAGGTGATGACGTCGCACCGAGCAATGAGTTCCTCCACCACGTCATCTTTCAGATCGGGGCAAGAATAATGGGGTCGTTTCTGACCTGTTCCCTCCATGGAGAAGACGATCAAACAATGGCAGAAGGAAGGGTGAAGGCAAATGGAGGAGGGAGGAATAGCATGTGACAGCAGTTCCAAATCGAGAGGGAAAGGCGAAGAGTCGGTGGACGGTTGCCAGTTTGCCACGGTACACGAAGAGGCACCCCGGCCTACACGCCCGTTTGGAAATACTAGTAGAAAAGGACTCGCCGTTCAGTTTTGAAGCACGACTAACTGGTACTGTATGCAGAGAAAATATAAACTAGTCTACTACTACTCCACCTCTAGTACTAGTAGTATAAAAGAGATATATAGGCTGGAGCTTCAGCGCTTTCTTGCTAAGGGCTGCCCACTTGCTTCTCACACTATCACCCTCTCTCCAGATCTACAAAAGACGACCTCTCTCTACCTCCTTACCGATGGTCATAGATCCACCGGGGAAGAAAAGGACGTGCAGCATTGACGCACTGGTTGTCGGCGAGCGAGGTCACACACTGACGACAAGGCCGTCCTCTCAGACCTAGCGCCCGCACGGGATGGCCTCCATCCCCAAGATCGCTACCATAGTGTGTGCGAAGGACGACGACCACGAGCGAAGCCAGTTCCCGCCGACCCTCAGGTATGCTACCTCTTTTCGAACCATACCCTTGTTCTATTGCCCCATCTGCCACGTCACTGCATGTGGATCTTTTTCCACTCCGCCATCTTCCCAATTTGCTATCCTCTGCTCTGCTGGCCACGCAGATGAAAACCTTAATTTGCACTATTAAAGGAAACCCTACTTTAGTCAGACTAATCCATGTCTAGGTTGAATAAGGAAAGGAAGGGAGACTGTACTGTCCAAGAGAGTAGGCATCGAACCCGCATATAGGTTGAGAAGGGGAAAATCAGTAGCTATGGAACGAGTCTCGTGTCTCTTGGTTGAAGAAGGGTAGAAAGGCATGACAACGCAATAGAGAATGACCATGTCGATCGGTTTGTTGTCCTGACATAGGAAAAATGTGGCTAAATAGAACAAAAATGGGACGTAATCCACATATGCTACCTGGATATTTGTTTCTCTGGGCAACCATACCTCCCTCACCACTTTGCGTCCATGGAGGTACATCGTACTAGTGCGCCCACTGTCCGAATGGGCCTCCCATGCTCTTATTGCCACTTTTTTTGCTGTTAGTATAACGCTAGCAGTCAAGTCAAGCAATGCTACTGCTAAAGTGATGCCACATTTAACTAATGCCGCATTCAGTCTAATGCCACCGATAAATTTAAGCAATGCCATTTAATGTCACTGGATTATTTCAGGGTTAGCTGTTGATTGTGGGTGTATTAAAGATTTTTCAGCTAAGGCATTCTATTGCTGTTGCACAACCAGTATACCAATGATGAAACTTGTTACTACCTTCATATTTTCGCACTGTTAATGCTTATAGATTACATACCTCACTTTCATGAGATAAGTTAATTTTTTGTACAGTGTCACCAAAATGCCAAGGCACAGATGTCATTTTATTTTGGTTAAACTGCACAAAAAAATATGAAGACAAGAGGAAAGGTCAAGAGTGGGCACCTCCTCCTCCGGCTATTCTCTTGATTCGTTCGATCAAATTTTTATGTTTGATCGATTATCAAGATTTGGATAGCAATTTTTTAGGTCCCCACGAGTTCGAAATGATATTTACCTTGGAGGTACATGGCTTGCAATTTTTTTATACTGTCATTAGTTAATAATGCTAGTTACCTTTAGACTTTTGTATTTGGTTTAATGCTCATGCACAACTAGTATACCAATGTTGAAACTTGTTACCTTTACATTTTGTATTGTTAATTTTATAGAAATCTTCCAGTGCTAGAGTTTATTGAATTCTGTTCAGTAAAACCATTGTACTGTACCCTATAATAAACTAACTACTCTACTGTTGCACTAGCCACTGGATTAGTGTATATTTGTAGTATTTGAATCGTGTTGCATTAGCGTATGGACATAAATAAAGTGTGGCAAGCTTTCCCAGATATGTGCTCAAGAAAACTACTACCTCTTTTTCTAAATACTAGACGTTTGGGTACTTTAATTTGAACCGCGAGAACGTCTTATATTAAGGAAGAAAGGGTGTAGAGTTCACTCAAATTATCCTGGTAAAGCTAGTCACACCTTTGTTAAAATTAATGTTCATTATCTTATCGGAGGAGGTCTGTATGTTTGTCTCTAATGCCCGTCGACCACATACCTGACATCATGATGTAATGTTAAGTAATTTCCTTTTGTATAGTGTCACTGAATTGTCAAGGCGGTGATGGCATTTTATTTTAGTTGAACTGCACAAAATATGCTTAAAATAAGAGGAAAGGTCAAGAGTCGATCATTCTTTCAAAAAGAACTATATATGCCTTTTTGACATGAGCCGTTGTTGCCTTATTTATTCCTTCAATAGGTGGTTAGAAACAGTCTTGCTACCTTTTCCATTAAGAAATTGGAATGCTTATATTTGTGAGTCTATGCTTCAACTAGTGTCGTTTTTACAGTAATCACACTTTCAATATCTATGCAAACAGGGATGCTTTATTTTAGTGGAACTGCACAAAAAGTCCAAATGGTTCAACATTAGGAGCATCTTTTCTTGCAAACCTTAATATCCAATTGGTGGTACTATGAGCTGTTCATTATGAAGGTACATGGTTTGCTACTATCTCGCTACTCTTTTTGTACTGTCATTAGATAGTAATACTAGTGGTTTGCATGTGAATTTATTGGCAGGGTGGACCTACATTGGAGGTGCAGGACATGATTCAATGATTGGATGCTCAATTTCGGTTGTATCGATTTCACCTCTTCCATCACTGCGAACATGGATATCGTTGGTATGATGAAGAATAGGTGCTATATTTCTGCTCTGAACCAGCAAATCAATTCAGTATGAAATTGTCCAGGGCAAAACATAACTATAAAATTGTCCAGTGCAGAACATGACAGATGCTAAGCGGAAGAGACATGTATAAATCGAAAAAACAAGGTGTGGTATATGTTTACTAGCAGCTTGATATTTGTGCAGACAGAGATGTCTGCCCATTGCTGTTTGGCAAACAAACAAAGTGACCGCAATTTTGGTTGAACTGCACCAGAGAATAGTATAGTCACTGCATGCAGTGCCATTTGAAAATAGACACAGAAAGATTGAATAGTCACTTCATGGACTGGAGAAAAGTAGTACTGTACTATTTATTGGCAAACACTAGGTGCTTCATTGCTTTGTTCTGATTATACAATGGGCATCATTTTGCCTAAGTTAAAGTTTGTTTTCCGAAAATAGTCTCGTCGTGTGATCAAGGGAAGACAAAATCATATTGCAGTGGATGTTCCTCCATCATGTGTGGTTCATTCTCATGGTTCCAGCTGTTGGTGAAACCACTTACATTTTGAGAGGAATTGTAGACTTCACAAAAAAAATTGTCTTTCAGTCTGTACTGAATGTTGGCCAAGAGAAGCATCCATGTTAGTAGGAAGAACAGATGTTTTTTCTAGATCTTTGCTTTTGGAGCTACATATTTGTATACGATCTGTGAGTCATTGAGATGCATTAACACGTTGATCTTATGTATGGGAATCGTACTAGTTGGTTTTAGTTGTGAAGCAAGATCCAAAGTGGTTGATCTTTGCTTTTCGAGCTACATATTTGTATATGATCTGTGAATCATTGAGATGCATTAATAGTTACTTATTTCTGTTCGCTCAGTGTTTACAAGTTACTGATCGATCACTAGCTAGCCTACTAATGCGCTCCTGGCAGTTTTATTTGCGACGCAATATCCGAAGTGGCAGTTTTTTGAATAAAAATGCCTGGTTTGCAGGGCTCAATTAAAGAAATGACCTACTTGATCCTACATGAATAAATAGCGGATCACGCATGTACTAGTACCTCCTTTCCGATTTGTAGGGCTTAATTCAAACCTCTCACCAACCAAGGTACTCCCTCTGTCCGGGTTTATTTGTCCCGTGAGCAAAGCAGCAATGCCAAGGCATGGCAATAATTAACGACATGCAGAAGTTTAAGCCTAATTAATTCCAGCAATTTAAGTGGCTGCATGCGTGCCCGCGGCTGCAACTCATTGCATGCGGCTCCACGTAATGGCTGCGAGCGATTCTGAGTGCCTGGATGTAGCCAGCCGTAATTAAGGCAGCTAACTAATGCGAAAAAGATGCGCTTTAATTGTTGTGGGCTTTTTAAATCCATGGAATCATTATTGACAAGGAGAGAGATGATTCGAGTGCACTCATTTGACCGTCATGCCGGCATGCAACCCAGACGGGACGAAACGGCACAGTCATACTTTTAGTTTCTCTAGTTTTCCACGGCAAGCTGGCGCACTAAGCAATGCCTCCTTATGCATTGAATTCCGATGACCGTCGCGCTACCTTCCGCCTATAAGTACTATTTCCCGGCCTTCTCCGGTGGCACTGTGACCCAACTCGCCATATCCTCATAAGCCCCACTGTCCCGATGTTGCTCGCCTCTTATCCTCGCCCTTGCCACGTCCGCCATGCCCCCGCCCGTCCGCGGTAGGCGAGGCCGGAAGCAGTCACCGTTGGAACTAGTGTTCGGTTTTTCACCGGAAGGCAGCCGAATGGAGGAGGCACTCTATCTGTCTTTAGATGGCAATGCGGAGATCGAGGACTTGTTGGAGTGCGACCGCCTGGTGGAGGAGCAGGAGTTTTTGGAGCACGACCGCCTAGCGGAGGAGCAGCATATCGCCGATTTGCGCCACCAGCAGGACATGGAGCAGCAGCACACCGACGCTCTGAGTCACGAGCAGAGCGCCTGCAACTGGACTGAATACGTGCAGGCCGGCGCCCGACAAATGGCCCTGGAGGCTGTCAGGCACGCACACATTCGCGACTCCGATTTTTACTACAAGCTCGTCAAGTGGGTTTCCCGCTTAGAAGCCGAAGCTTCGGTGGACCACGCCGGCATGGAAAGCGCCAATGCGCACGAGCAACACGCCCTATCGCACCTCTGGCAAGTCCAAGGCGAGGCGGAGGACGCCGGTGCCAGCGTTTAGCGTGTACTGCTGATGGCGGTCGGTATCGTCTAGTTAGCTAAGAGTAAGTTAGTACTTGTACGCTACTAGAGTATTAGTGGGAGTAGATAGTTAACTTGGCTATGATGGTTGTCAACGTGGAAGTTCAGTACTCTATATGTGGATCAGACCTGTTACTTTGCTCTGAATGTTGAACTTTCCGTTTGAACATATGGAATGGGCTGCTATTTTTTTAAAATGGGTTGTATTTGTCCTCCACGGGTTTAGAGGCTGACTTGTGGGCCTACCAAGTTGACGCGTATCAGGAGATGATTGTACATGGAGAGGATGACAGCAGGGACCTGCCAAGGTCATGGCAGTACGCAAGCAAGTGCCTCCTTATTTCAAGCCAATAAAAAATGGCTCCTCCTAATGGATTTCTGACATCTGGGTCCCATGCCATTGTCAACATAGTCAATAAACGAGAGAATTGCACAATGAGCGGCTGACACCAGGGACCCAGCAGCTCGCCCAGTTATTTTTGTTTTGGGTTAATTTGATAAATGCCACTCCAAATCTGGTGTTTCCGAGAAATGCCACTGCAATTTCCAAACTTTGAAAAATGCCATTTCATGCCATTTCTAGTGGCATTTTTCGAAGTCTGGAGTGGCGTTTTTCAAATTTTGCCGACTACATCATCTTACATAAGAGCACCATCCGACTACGGATGAAACACAAATAGAAACTCAAACGACATCCACCCTGCTAGCCCAGGCTGCCGACCTGGAACCTATCCCCTGATCGAAGAAGAAGTACAAGAAGAACTCCAAAACAAGCAAACATCGCTCTCGCGTCATGATCATCGCATAACCTGTACCTGCAACTGTTGTTGTAGTAATCTGTGAGCCACAAGGACTTAGCAATCCCATCACGGCTACACACGTGGTTGATGCGTTTTAGTTCAGATCTGGTGTCAAGTTATCTACAACCGGACATTAACAAATTCCCATCTGCCACATAACCGCGGGCATGGCTTTCGAAAGATAATACCCTGCAGGGGTGTCCCAACTTAGCCCATGATAAGCTCTCGCGATCAACGAAGGATATACCTTCTCCCAGGAAGACCCGATCAGTCTCGGAATCCCGGTTTACAAGACATTTCAACAATGGTAAAACAAGACCAGCAAGACCACCCGCTGTGCGGACAAATCCCGATAGGAGCTGCACATATCTTGTTCTCAGGGCAAACCGGATGAGCAAGACGTCGGGTTGGCATAGACCCTGGCTGCCCAGGGGGCGCCGGACATCGCTCGGTTTGGACCAACACTTAGACAAGCATTGGCCCGGGGGGGCTAAAATAAAGATGACCCCCGGTTGGCGACCCAAGGGAAAAGTATAGGTGGTGGTGTGGCAAATGGTAAAACCAAGGTTGGTCCTTGCTGGAGGAGTTTTATTCAAAGTGAACTGTCAAGGGGGTCCCATAAATCACCCAACCGCGTAAGGAACGCAAAATCCGGGAACATAACACCGGTATGACGGAAACTAGGGTGGCAAGAGTGGAACAAAACACCAGGCATAAGGCCGAGCCTTCCACCCTTTACCAAGTATATAGATGCATTAATAATATAAGAGATATTGTGATATACCAACATAATCCTGTCCACCATGGAGCAATCTTCAACTTCACCTGCAACTAACAACGCTATAAGAGGGGTTGAGCAAAGCGGTAACATAGCCAAACAATGGTTTGCTGGGAAGGGTGAAAAGGTTAGAGGCTGACATGGCAATTTGGGAGGCTTGAAGAACAAGTGATAGGAAGCGCAACATAGCGATAGAATGAAGCAACTAGCATAGCAATAATAGTAGTGAGATCCAGGGTAGCGGTCATCTTGCCTGAAATCCCGCTAGGAAGAAGAACGATTCCATGAAGAAGATGAAGCCACGAAGACGAACCAAGCGTAGACGAACGAATCCTCACGATCGCAACAAAATGGGAACTATCGAGAAGAAGCACACAACATGGTAAATGCGCAAGCATAAACATGGCATGATGCACAACAAGTATGATGCATGACCGGTTTAATGAGGCATGGCATGGCATGGCAAAGTGCAACAAACAATACTACAAGTTAAGTGGAGCTCAATATGCAACGAGTTGCATATTGACGAAACACCACATCGATTATTTAGTTCTCTCTCGGTTTTGTACCCAACAATATTAAATGTTGTTAAACATGGCAAGAGGTGAAGTATAATAAAACTACCTATCTAGGCAAGTTTAAATGAGGCCGGAACAACAAACAACAATTCCACAAAATCCTCATGTCCATATTTCAAATTTGGTAGTGTTCTGCCCTAAACACAATTTTAATGATGTTAAACAGCAAAATGAAGTGCACCATGTTAAACTAGGCATTTTTCCACCACATTTACATATAAAGTTTATTAAATTTGGAGCTACGGTTATTTAGTTATGAAATAAATCATTTTAACATGGCATTTGAGAAAATTTAATCAAACAACATGTTAAACATTTTTAACAGGGATGAAAGTTGCATATTATTAATCTACAAAAAATTCAAAGCATTTTACATATTTGGAGTTTTTACATATGATGCATAGTTCATGAGTTATTACATGCATGAAGCTCGGGGTCCAAACTGTAAATATGCAGTTTTCTGGATAAATGCGAAAATCACAGCGCAGGAAAAAAATACTATGGGCCGAGATAGATGGATCTGTGCTGCTCACATTGGGCTCCAGGGAGCTGGCAGATCTGGGCCCGATGCGGTGCAGGAGTGGCTGGAGCTGGGCCAGTGGCTGGATAGGCCAACGCGGGCGGCAGACGGTCAACGGGCAAGACGAGCGGGCGTCCTCTGCTCGACTAGAAACAGAGCTGCGGCGGCGCGGGCAAGTCAGCGGGAGGACGGAGCGACGGGAACGGGGAAGATCGCCGGATCTGGGTGGCGGGAGCCCATCTCCGAAGATGGTGGCGCCGGCTGGTGCTCCTGTTCGAGGCAAAGGGTAGAGATAGAGATTAGAGGGGAAGAAGCAGAACACGAAGAAGAGGAGGCAGGGTACGGCGACATGACCTGGATGGTCGCCGGCAACGGCATCCATGGCGCGGTTTGCGGTAGCGGCAGCAGGTCGAGCTCCTGCTCAAGGAAGAAGGCGCACAAGGGGCTCGGCGGTTGGGGTCTTGAAGCAAACCAGAGGATCGAGCAATAGAAGGAGGCAGCGGCGCCCGCTCGAGCCGGATGAAGCAGAAGCGAGGTCGGGCATGTCGACGCGGGGCTTGGCGAAGGGCGGCGCGACGAGGGACTTAGGGACAAGGTTCCAGCGATGAGGCGCTGGCGTTGTGCCTCCTTCGTGCGGAGAACGAGCGGGCCAGGCAGGGGACCGGGCGCCCGATGGGTTGAAGGTGGCGCGGCGGCAGACTTGGTACAAGGGCCTTGGGGCTCCGGTAGTGCCGGGAACGGCGAAAACGGACAAATCCGGTCGTCGGTGCCGGATCCGGACCACAGCGGCACGGACGGGGCTCGGGGACGGTACTGCAACTTCGGTTGGCAGCAAGCTCCTTGTGAAGATAAGAGAGAGAGATGAGAGACCGGAGGGAGAGAGGGACAGAAAGAGAAGATGGGGGGGAAGGCGCTGTGGTGCTCATCTTGCTAGCTGCTGGTGGCCGGCGTGAGGGAGACGAGGTGAGGACGAAGCGCTCAGTTGGAGGGTTCGAGCGACGGGAGGAGCGGGCAGTGGTGTGGTTGGATGGATGGATCGATGGAATTGGCTGGGACGGATTGGGGTGAGGGGAAAACGAGGTGGAAGCTTGGGCTGTGGTCGTTGGTGGGATGGGGATCCCAATGAAGGAGGGGATCAGCGGCAATGGGACAAGCTCCCGAGGTACAAGGTAGAGTGGGTGGCGGCGGTGGGGAGGGTTAGATGGATGGATGGGGAAGGGCTAGGGTTTGCACTGATTTAGAATGTAGGTGGTCTTTATATATAGAAATGACAGAGTTTTGGATCATCCGATCCAGATTGGATGGCTCCGGGTCAAATGGGTGGCCTAATCAAATAACCGAAAATATTGAGGGAATATTTGAGGTTGATCCGGACCCAACGGTGACGACTGAGCATTTCGGGTTCGGATGAGTTTCGGACGCGCACACGAGAGGGTCTATGCACTGTACAGAGAGATAAGGCGGACAGAGAAGATGGAAACGAGAACTCGGTTGGTCTCGAAACGGTCAACGAAAGCAAGGGGGACGCGGCAACTATGAGCGGATGCAAGTTTGGAAACAATGACGGCAACAGAGTGCCAATACAATGCGAATGATGCGATGATGAATGCAACAAACAAATAAAACACACAGCAGCAACGAAATAACTGGAAGGCTTCTGAAGCGTCGGTCTCGGGGCGTTACATCAAGCATACATGTTGTAAGGCACAGACATTAAGCTACCTTACCAGGTGTCCGCGGAGAAGCTGCATACCTTGTGACTCGTCAAGCCGCTTATTGACAAGCGCGATGTTAGAATCCGCCACCTCAAGCTGCCGCTTTAGTTCGGCAAATTCATCATTCCGGCTTGCCACCGGACGCTTCGCCACCTACATAGGAAGAGTGCATATTTTACCCGGGATTATGATCCTTGGCGTGCTGTCATTTTTGACAACGCACCGAGTCTCAGGGGCTACTATCTATACAGGGCACATTCTATATGCAAAACTGTCAGAAGGTACATCATTTTGTGTACCTCAAAACCTGTCAGCAAACTTCTGACGGCTTCATGCAATCCGCTCTCAGCAGATCAAATCCTTTCAATCACCATACTCATTAATGCACGGTGTAAACACATACTCCCCCGAGCTTAGGCTTTTGGTCTAACTTGGTAGTCGATCAGTAGCCTGGAGGGTAGTTGGGGTGCTGAGGAGTGGGCATCCACTTCTCCCACTGCCGAGGCTCCTCCGCAGCCTCTCCAGCAGCGTGAGCGTTCCAATAGGCGATGATGTGTGTAGGCATAATCCGGTATCCACCCTTGGCAGCAGAATCAAACAAAGCAGGCGCAGGCAATGGAATAACATCACGAGTTTCAACGCTATAGACTAGGTTGTAAAGGAATGGCGATGTCAGGACGATCATGTGCAAGAAAGTGATGGTCTTCCATGGCCGCACGGTCTAGGTAAACCTTAGTCAGAGGGTAATCATGAGGGCGTGTCCCAACTTTGAAATGAGCCACCAAACGAGTAGCAAAAATCCCACCATGTATTTTACCCTGGGATTTATTAAGATGCAGGCGACAAGCCATGATAGCTCCCAAGCTATGTGTGTTGTCGCCCTCAAGTGCACGACGTAAAACAGCAAGGTCTGGTGAACTAAGTGCACTCACCTTCTCCCTAGCAAGCAAGCATTAAGTAATGAAAAGAGCAAAGTAAGAACAACAGGAAAATGTAAGTCAGGCCAGTGATGGCTGACAATCCTCTCTCACCACACACTGTCAAAGTGCGATAAAAGGAATCAACTTTCCCGGCCTAGGCTCAGCCAAGCTCCTATCAGAAGGGATCATGCATATGTTACAAAATTCAATAAGTGGTATCTGATGGTTTTCAGCATATAAATCAAAGCTCACTTCAGGAGGATTTTTTGTAGGCAGGAAAGTAAAACTTTGAACAAAGATGTTTGTGAGGATTTGGTGCTGGTCACACTCATCTGTGATGAAGTCGGTGAGGCCGGCATTAGCAATATATTGCATGAACTCCTCAAGAATTCCAGCCTCTTGTAGGAACGGGGTGTGCGGCCATTCGCACGGCCGTACTTCCGCCAACCTCCAAGGGTGGAGATCACTGTCAGAAGACTCCCCAATAACACCCTTGGAGTTCTTCTTCAAGCCAAACATCCTGAAGATATTCATGTTCGCGTACAATTTTGTGAAGAAAAAAAATTGAGGTGACAAAAATTTGTCAACAAAACTTTATAAAATTGATAGCAGCTACTCATAGGGATACATAGAGGCCATAGCAAGCATTCAAACTACTTAGAATACTAAAAATTCAACATGCAAGCTCATCTACAGCAGCACCAAGAGTACCTAATTATTCAAAGTATAAACCACTAAAACAAAAACTAATTGGACAAATGGTGGAGTCAAATACTGCTACGTGTTGAGCTTGCGTTGGTTTTCCTTGAAGAGGAAAGGGTCATGCAGCAAAGTAGCATAAGTATTTCCTTCAGTTTTTGAGAACCAAGGTATCAATCCAATAGGAGGCTCCTCAGAAGTCCCACGCAGCTACACAAACAAACGAGAACCTCGCAACCAATGCAATAAAGGGGTTGTCAATCCCTTCACGGCCACTTGCGATAGTGAGATCTAATAGAGATAATATGTTAAGATAAATATATTTGGTATTTTATGATATAGATAAGAAAAGTAAAGATGCAAATAAAAGTAGATTGAAAGCTTATATGATAAAAGATAGACCCGGGGGCCATAGGTTTCACTAGTGGCTTCTCTTAAGATAGCATAAGTATTACGATGGGTGAACAAATTACTGTCGAGCAATTGATAGAAAAGCGAATAATTATGAGATTATCTAGGTATGATCATGTATATAGGCATCATGTCCGTGACAAGTAGACCGACTCCTGCCTGCATCTACTACTATTACTCCACACATCGACCGCTATCCAGCATGCGTCTAGAGTATTAAGTTCATAAAGAACAGAGTAACGCATTAAGAAAGATGACATGATGTAGAGGAATAAACCCATGCAATATGATATACACCCCATCTTTTTATCCTCGATGGCGACAATACAATACGTGCCTTGCTGCCCTTGTTGTCACTGGGAAAGGACACCGCAAGATTGAACCCAATGCTAAGAACTTATCCCATTGCAAGAAAGATCAATCTAGTAGGCCAAACCAAACCGATAATTCAAAGAGACTTGCAAAGATAACTTAATCACACATAAAAGAACTCAGAGAAATTAAAATATTTATCATAGATAAACTTGATCATAAACCCACAATTCATTGGATCTCGACAAACACACTGCAAAAAGAGTTACATCAAATAGATCTCCAAGAAGATCGAGGAGAACTTTGTATTTAGATTCAAAGAGAGAGAAGAAGCCATCTAGCTAATAACTATGGACCCGAAGGTCTGTGGTAAACTACTCACAACTGATCTAAGAGGCCTTGGAGATGATGTAGAGGCCCTCCGTGGTCGATTTCCCCTCCGGCGGAGCGCTGGCGAAGGCTCCAAGATGGGATCTCGCGGATACAAAAGGTTGCGGCTGTGGAATTAGGTTTTCGTGGTGCTCCCCGATGGTTTCAGGGTACGTAGATATATATAGGAGGAAGAAGTAGGTCGGTGGACGCTCAAGAGGTCCACGAGGGTGGGGGGCACGCCCACCTGTAGGGGGCGCGCCAGGCACCCTCGTGGCCGCCTCGGTTGTTGCTTGATGTCCACTCCAAGTCTCCAGGTTTGCATTTGTTCCAAAAAGATCGCTCCCGAAGGTTTCATCGCATTTGGACTCCGTTTGATATTCCTTTTCTTCGAAACACTGAAATAGGCAAAAAAACTGCAATTCGGGTTGGGCCTCCGGTTAGTAGGTTAGTCCCAAAAATGATATAAAAGTGTAAAGTAAAGCCCATAAACATCCAAAACGGGTAATATAATAGCATGGAACAATCAAAAATTATAGATACGTTGGAGACGTATCAAGCATCCCCAAGCTTAATTCCTGCTCGTCCTCGAGTAGGTAAATGATAAAAACAGAATTTTTGATGTGGAATGCTATCTAGCATAATTCTCAATGTAATTTTGTTTATTGTGGCATGAACGTTCAGATCCAAATGATTCAAAATAAAAGTTTATATCGACATAAGAAATAGTAAGACTTCAAGCATACTAACTAAGCAATCATGTCTTCTCAAAATAACATGGCTAAAGAAAGTTATCCCTACAAAATCAAATAGTCTGGCTGCTGATCTATCTTCATCACACAAAGTATTTAATCATGCACAACCCCGTTGACAAGCAAAGCAATTGTCATACTTTACTAATCTCAAACTTTTTCAACTTTCACGCAATACATGAGCGTGATCCATGGACATAGCACTATATGTGGAATAGAATGGTGGTTGTGGAGAAGACAAAAAGGAGAAGGTAGTCTCACATCAACTAGGCGTATCAACGGGCTATGGAGATGCCCATTAATAGATATCAATGTGAGTGAGTAGGGATTGCCATGCAACTGATGCACTAGAGCTATAAATGTATGAAAGCTCAACAAAAGAAACTAAGTGGGTGTGCATCTAACTCGCTTGCTCATGAAGACCTAGGGCATTTTGAGGAAGCCCATCATTGGAATATACAAGCCAAGTTATTATAATGAAAAATTCCCACTAGTATATGAAAGTGACAACATAGGAGACTCTCTATTATGAAGATCATGGTGCTACTTTGAAGCACAAGTGTGGTAAAAAGGATAGTAGCATTGTTCCTTCTCTCTTTTTCTCTCATTTTTTTATTTGGCCTTTCTCCCTTTTTTTTGTTTGGCCACTCTCTTTTTTTTTAAGTCCGAAATCTCATCGCGAGTTGTGGGGGAATCATAGTCTCCATCATCCTTTCCTCACTGGGACAATGCTCTAATAATGAAGATCATCACACTTCTATTTACTTACAACTCAATACTTAGAACAAGATATGACTCTATATTAATGCCTCCGGCGGTGTACCGGGATATGCAATGAATCAAGAGTGAGATGTATGAAAATTCTGAAGGTGGCCTTGCCACAAATACGATGTCAACTACATGATCATGCAAAGAGCAATATGACAATGATGATGCGTGCCATCTAAACAGGATGGTGGAAAGTTGCATGGCAATATATCTCGGAATGGCTATGGAAATGCCATAATGGGTAGGTATGGTGGCTGTTTTGAGGAAGGTATATGGTGGGTGTATAGTACCGGCGAAAGTTGCGTTGCACAAGAGAGGCTAGTGTCGGGGGTTGGGTACGACATATGCCAAAGGATGGCTTATCATGGTGGGAGCGAGTAGAACGTCGCCGGTGCCTGAAAGCGGGATGAGGCGAAGACATGCACGCTAGCGAAACTTACCCAGCTTCAGGGCTCTTCGAGGAGATAACACCTCTACTGCTGCTCTGCGGGGTCTCCGCATGATCACTAAGGCAAAGTGGCTACAATGGTGCTCCTGGAGTTGTTTCGGGAGGCAGGAGAGGGCAAGGCTAGCTCTCACTTCCGTGTGCTATCTGGTCTATCTCTATCTAGGTCCGAACCCTTTGCATGGGTGCCTCGGGGGGTTTATATAGGCCTACCCCCCGGGGGTACAATAGTAATCTGGCTGGGCGCGGGTCCCAGCCGTCTGTCTCTCAGGCCGCCGTCTTCCCTGCCGGCTTCTGGGTCCCGCCGACTGGCGGGTCCCGTGGACAGGCTTGATACTGTAGCGGCACTCCTGATGACACAGGCTCGGTCATTGGGTCGTCACAACAGTGCCGCCATCTATCGGGCGATCACTGTCGCCATTCCCCATCCTATCTGGTTAATGGCTTGTGGGGCCCTGGGGAGGAGTCGGCCGACTCCAAGGAGGCCGACTCCCATAGATCTGTCTTCGGGGCGCCCAGGCCACCTTCGGCCCACCCACTGACAGGCGGCCCTGCCGTCTTCAGGCCGTACAGGCTGGCATCGTGGGCACAGTGCATGGCGCACTATGGCTAAGGTCAGGGCAGGCATGGCAACAGTGTCGCCCCTCGCCGGAGATCTTCCAGCGATACGGCTCACTGTAGCCATGCCGGCCCTTCGTAAGCAGGAGGAACGGCTACGCCGTGATCATACCCCACATCGTACTTCGGGATGAGGGAGGAGTCATGGGCCGACTCTCCATAGTCGGCCTCTCTGGAGGTCGCCAGCTCGGAGTCGGCTTGTCTCGGAGTCGCCGTCTGGGACTTGGCTTGTCTTGGAGTCGCTCCTGGGACTCGGCTTGAGGGGCGCGGCCTGCCCCGATGTCTTGAAAGGTCCTGGGACTCGGCTTAGCCTACCCGTGGCCCAATACTCCGACAGTAGTCCCCGAAGCTGGTGAAGCCCTGCAGACGCTGCATTGTGGGGATTCAACAGTTTCAACCTTTCAGGAGCGGACTCTGGAACTCGGCTGCCGTCTTCCCTTGGGCCGACTGTCGAGAGTCGGATGTTTAGCGAAGAGCCGCAGCCCGAAAGTCGCGGCGGGAAACCAGGCGGCGTGCCTGATACGCTTCCCCGCAGCCATCAGGGCAGTCCTATCGCGCGGCGCCACGTGGACAGGGCAGTCTACGTGCCCACGCGCGCGACGGGACGGGCCGTCAGGTGGGGCCCGCCACTACCGTGCCTCGGCATACAGACGGATCCGCTGCGGCCGTGGACGGTTAGTTTTCCCACGTCGTTAATGCGTGCAGTAACTTCGTGGGGTAGATCGTGGGGCGGCGTGGGGGCATCGTGCGCAGTTAATCCCACGCCCGCCCCCTCGGCTTCTCAGCCCATAGGGCTATAATAGGCGGGGGGGGGGAGCGGAGCGGCACAACACGCGCGCCCTTCTTCCCCGCTCCCCCGCTTCGTCTTGCCTTCTCTCCTTCCTGCCTCCGCTGTTGAGCAAGAGCATTCCACACCATGGTGATGAGCTCCTCCTCCGCCGCGGCTCCCGCCGTGCGCTCTGGCGTATGGGACGGCTCGGAGGTAGAAGAGGAACACATCGAGTTCCTCCGCCGGACACGCCATCTCCCCAGTGCGGACCTCGTGCGCGCCCGCGCCGCGCCGGAGGGGGAGATCCGGCCGGCGCCGGAGGAGGGCGAGCGGGTCGTCTTCCGCTTGCACCTCAGGCGCGGCCTGGGGCTGCCGGCGAGCGGCTTCTTCCGCTCGTTCTTGGAGTTCCACAGCCTTCAACCGCACCACCTCACTCCGAATACGGTGCTGTTGCTCTCCGCCTTCGCCACTCTGTGCGAAGGTTTCCTCGGTGTTCTCCCCACCATCGAGCTGTGGAGAGAATTGTTCTCTTCTAAGCTCGGCATGCACATCGCTGGCGTGCCGGCTCAGTGCGGCGCCTTCATCGCGATGCGGCGCTCGACGGCCGACAACCCCTTTCCTCCCATCACGCTGATCAAGTCGGTGAAGATGTGGCAGCGCTCATACTTCTACATGAAGAACCTCGCCTCCGACGGCGACTGGGTCAACTGCCGCCTTACAACGCTGCCCCCCTAACTGGGAGGCTCCCCAGCTGGTCTCACAGAGTCAAGACGCTAACTCCCGCCGGAGCCGCCGCCGTAGCGCGACACCGGGTCTTGACGCAGTCGGAGGGTCTCGTCGGGGCCGACTTGCTGGCCGCCTTCGTGGCGCACCGAGTTCTCCCGCTCCAAGGTCGGCCTCACCTGATCTGTCAGATGAGCGGCCTCCAAGACCCGAGTCAGACGTGCACCAAGGAGATGCCCCGCGCGGAGGTGGCAAACATGGTGAATTATATCGCGAACTGCGAGTTTGGGGAGGACTGGCAGTTCGGCAAGGAGCCGTACTCGCGCGACAACCCCCCACCAGTGGTAAGTCGCGTCCCTCTATTGTTTTGTCTTCTTTTCGGCCGACTCTGGCTTCTGACTCTTGTCGGTTTCTTTTGAGCTAGAATCCCCTTATGTAGCCTGCAGCCGGCGCCACGAGACAGCCCCGCGAGTATGCCCCCGATCGTGCGGAGAGTGACGTCGACGACCCCGACTTGGGGGCGGCGGGGATGGAAGCCGACGCTGAAGGCCGGGGAGGAGGAGCAGAAGGCGACCTCAGGCCCTCGGCCACCTTCGCTGACTGGCCTGACGACGATGCCGAAGGGGAAGTCGCCCCGCGCCACCAACCGAGGGTCGGCTCATCGGCCGCCGGCTCCTCCTCCGGCCTGGCTGGACAAGGCGGCGCGAAGAGGCATCACGCCGGGCCGAGTGCGCCCGGCGGCAAATTGAAGAAGTTCAAGGGGGCGGCCGCCACGACCAGACGGGAGGAGGCGGCCGCGAAGGCCAACCGCTTCCGAAGGGAAGTGAGAAGGCCGCCGCTAGTCTCTGCGTAAGTCTTTACGCTTTTTTATTTTCCTTCGTTGAATTTTGTCTGAGTATTCTTTTATACTCCCTCCATTCTTGTTCAGGGCCCCTCTTTCTCTTGAGAGAGTTGCCGTCCCCTTCGTCATGGGGTCGGCAGAGACGTCCGCCGATACTCGATGGGCCGACCCCGCCGCCGACCTCCGGGAGGCGCCTGAGCGAAATGCGCGGTTGAAGCGCGAGGAGGAGGAGGCCGAACGTCTGGAGAAGGCGGAGGCCGACAAGCCGGCCGCGTCCACCCAGAAGAAGCTGGAGGATGCCGAAGCCGCCCTTGCGGTGAGACGGCGTGCCGAGGAGGCCGCACGTCGCTGATCGGCGATGCTCGTCCCCCCACTGTCGTCTGCACCGCCGCCTCCGGAGTTCACGGGGCAGACCGGGGAGGCCGACACCGAGAACCCCGTTGTGGAGAAGGAGAGCGGTGAGGCTTCCATGTCGGACACTCTCGTGCCACCACCGCCGTCTAGGAGACCGCATGGCAAACAGCCGGTGGGTCCGTCGGAGCTGCCGGTCACGGACGAGGCCGAGGCGCGCCTGCTTCTCCAAGTCGCCTCGCCGGTGCGCTGCCATCTTGAGAGGGCTACCTCGGTGCCGCGACCTCGGGAGACCGGCGCCGCCAGCTCAGCAACCTTAGACGCCGAGGCCACAAGCACCGCGCCCATCGGGTGGGTGCGCGGAGGCGACACCGGGCCGCTGAATCAAGCGCTTCTGGATGTTCAGGCGAAGCTGCGCGCTAAAGGCGATGCCCTTCAAACTTGCACCAGGGCGCATCTGGCAGAAAGGACGGCCGTCCGAGTAAGTTTCTTTTCCATTTTGATTCTTGTTTTTCTCTGTGGGGGCGCGCTAGCGCACCCACTGGGTGTAGTCCCCGAGTTCCGGGCCGGCTGTTGAGCAGGCGGTTCGGAACTCCCTCTGGCGAGTTCCAAATACTGACTTTGTCTTCAATGACTTATTGAAGGAGTATCACAACCTCCGCGCCATTGCCTTCAACCGCAACGTTGAGGAGTTGAGCAAGCGGGTTGCCGACTTGTTGGAAAGCCAGAGTAAGTTCTTCTTCTTCACGGGGGCGCGCTGGCGCACCCGCGGGCTGTAGTCCCCAAGATTCGGGCCGACTGCTGTGCAGTCGGGCCGGATCTTCCCAGCGATCTTCTTTGCTGACAACTTATTTGTCTCTTCTTTCGTTCTTCAGGAGCCAACGCCGTTCTTCAGGAGCAGCTGGGCGAGGCCAATACCGCCTAGCGTGCCAAGGAGGAGGAGTGTAGCAAGCTTGCCGCGGAGCGCGACCTGCTGGTGGCGCAGTTGGCCGAGCAGAAGGAGCTGCTCAAGAAGGCGCAAGACGAGGCCGAGAAGAAGGAGGCCGCTCTCCTGGACGAGTTCGAGAACGAGCGCTCCTCCTGGACTGACAGGGAGGCGATGCTGACCTCCGGCTTCCACGAGATCGAGGATATTGTTTATGGTAAGTTTCTTTCATTTCTTCGGGCTTCCGACTATGTGTCAGGCCGACTTCTGATTTTTCGACTTGCTTCTTTTTTGTCTTGGCAGACTTCTTCCCTGGTCACTCGCAGGCAGTCCCTCTGGCCATCGAGGCTGCTCGTGAGGCACGAAGGGCAAGCAGTGAGGAGATCGCCGCTAATGCCCCCCGAACCGTTGATGAGCAGCTCCTGAGCATTGAAGCCCGTCTTCGTCCGGCCCACCGGCAGATGCGCCGGCTTCAGTGTGCCGATGCCCAGGTGGTTGCCGCTTTGTGGCCGGACATGCCGGCTCTGCGCACCGCCAGTCGGACCGCCGACTGGCTGGAAGTCACCGCCGGCCGTCTTGAAGCTTGGAAGGGCTCCTCGGCCCGGGCCGGAGAGCGCCGGGCCTTGGAGTTCGTCAAGGCGTGGTATCCAGGGCTGGACCTGGACCGCCTGGCCGCGTTCTGGTCAGAAGCCCAGGCCGAGCTGGAGGCCGTGGAGGGCTCCCTTATCGAGCGTGCAGCGGCCATCGCCGAGTACATGGACACCAGTGTCTTCGTGCCCGAGTGGGCTGAAGGCGGCGAGGAAGTGCCGCCAGAGTGGTTCGGATGAACCCAGAGTATGGCGAGGACTCGGTGGAGGTGATCGACTCCAGCACCGAGGAGGACGACGAGGCGGAGGCCGAAGGTGAGGCGGAGGTGCCAGAAGACGGAGCAGGCGGCCAGCCTCAGCTCGACCACGCCTCCAGCAACGAGCCGCGTCGAGAGAAGGCGACTGCCGCCGGGGGTGATCAAACCGAGACCGCCCAGCCGACTACCCCGGCACCTGACACCGCCGTCTCCTCCGATCCTCCGATCCCAGATGCCGCCTCCTAGGCTGCTTTTTTCTCCTTTGCTTGTCTGTCTTAGTAATCTTTTGAAAACTTTGTTAGATTCGAACAATTCCACCCGTGGGGTGTATCTTGAACTTCTATTTGAAGATTCGGCCAAGGGCCTATGTAAATATTTATCTGATTTCCGTCTTTCCTTGCTTACTGCTCTTTAGGCTTGTCCCTTTGCCGCCTTCCTTTAGTCGCTGCCTTGCCAGTCGGACAGCCGCTCTATGGACTATCGCTGGGTCAAGTGCTTGGCTACTTCCGGAAGGCAAGTACTTGGCCGTTTAGAGTTTCTTTAGCAAGTCGGATAGAAACCGACATGCCGACTACCCAAGAGTTGGCCGTCCTTGATAGAGGTTAATAAATACGGCGAGCCGACTACTCATGAGTCGGCTTTCTGCTTCAGAAATGCTGGAGGCCGTCTTACGCTATGTTCGTGCTTTAGGTCCTTAGCCATTTTTCGTGTGGGCGCCCGTTCTTCCTCACTCCTGCCTGCCTCACAGTCGCTCTGCGAGCTGCGGCTTTGCCAGGAGGTGGATTGGGCACCGCGCACTACTTGTCTGACTGCGGGAAGCTCCTCATAGCGCAAGTCGGCGAGTCCCCGGGCCGACTAGTCTGGCCTGGTGCCAAGCGGCTTGTAATGAAAGTAATGTACTCGAAGGCATAATTCTTATCATATAGATAACAAAAAGGGCAGTCCCCGAGCTCGTCTTGGGGGGCCCAAAGTCTTAGTACTTTAATACAAAAGGGGTAGTGCGATACATACTACATCAACTGTAAAATCTTCGAAGAAGATTTGCATTCCACGGGCGCTCTGTCTCTTTGCCGGAGTCGTCCCTCTTGCGCGCTCGGGGCTTCTGAGCGTCGATCAGATAGTAGGCGTCGTTCCCTAGCACCTTGCTGATGATAAAGGGGCCTTCCCAAGGTGCCGACAGCTTGTGCTGGCTGGCTATTCGCTGGATCAGCCAGAGCACAAGGTTGCCTTCTTGGAAAGATCTTGGCCTGACCTTCTTGTTGTAGTATCGACGCAGACTCTGCTGGTAGATGCTGGACCGGCTGAGTGCCAACAGCCGGCCCTCTTCCAGCAGATCGACGTTGTCTTGACGTGCTTCTTCTGCTTCTTCCTCGTTGTACATGGTGACTCGCGGGGAGTCGAACTCTATGTCCGTTGGGATGACGGCTACGGCACCATAGACGAGGAAGAAGGGTGTGAAGCCGGTTGACTTGTTTGGAGTCGTGCGCAGACTCCAGAGGACGGCTGGCAGCTCCTCAAGCCAACAGCCGGCAGATCGCTCCAGTGGTACGACGAGTCGAGGCTTGATGCCGGATAAGATGAGGCCTTTCGCTTGCTCCACCTGGCCGTTTGACTGTGGATGGGCAATGGACGCTAAGTCCAGTCGGATGCCCTGTGTCGCGCAGAAACGGGCCAAGGCGCCTTTGGCAAAATTCGTGCCATTGTCGGTGATGATGCTGTGTGGGATGCCGTACCGAGTTGTGATGTCGGCGATGAAGGTCACTGCAGTCGGACCATTCAACTTCTTGATGGGTTTCACCTCCACCCACTTGGTGAACTTGTCCACTGCGACAAGTAGGTGAGTCAAGCCACCTCGTGCCGTCTTGAATGGTCCCACCATGTCCAGGCCCCAGACTGCAAAGGGCCAGGCGATGGGGATAGTCTTGAGTGCGTAAGCTGGCTGAAGAGGCTTGGAACGGAAAATATGGCAGCCCTTGCACTTTTGGACTAACTCTTTGGCCTCTTCCAGGGCGGTTGGGCAAAAGAAACCGTGCCGGAAGGCTTTGGCGATGAGTGCCCTGGAGGCCGCGTCGTGACCGCACTCGCCTTCATGGATGTCTCTGAGGATTGCTTAGCCTTGTTCTGCCTCGACGCAGCGTTGGAAGACGCCGGTAACGATGTGCCTGACCAGCTCTCTGTTGACTATGGTGTAGGCTGCTGCTCGGCGTTGCACTTGTCGAGCCAAGATTTCATCGGTTGGCAGCTCTCTGTTTACTAAGAACCTGAGGATCGGCTGGGCCCATGAAGGTGCTGCTATTTCTTCAACTGCCACTAGTGCGACTTGGACGAGGGCGGC
Organism: Triticum aestivum; assembly: GCF_018294505.1. Taxonomy (NCBI): domain Eukaryota; kingdom Viridiplantae; phylum Streptophyta; class Magnoliopsida; order Poales; family Poaceae; genus Triticum; species Triticum aestivum. The sequence continues at coordinate 76,618,724 of NC_057795.1, forward strand.
CGGGCTGGGAGGCGGCGGGTTGGAGTCCGCAACCGCTTGCTGATTTGACAAAGTCCCGGGGCTGACTGGAGCAGTCCCCGGGCCGAGCTCTGGAGTCTTCGATCTTGCCACTGCAGTCCCCGGGCCGGGTTCTGAAGTCCTCGGGCCGGCTTCAACTGTGTGTTTCTTGGAGTCGGATCCGTCTTCCATAGGCGGAGCCGGCACAAAGATTGAATCTGATTCTGGTGACGGCTTGATAGAAGGCTTGAGGAGGTGCCGGAGGGCGACACCGGATGGTATTGCCTGGCGGGTGGAGCCGATTCGTGCCAAGGCGTCTGCTTGGTCGTTGTCGTTCCTTGGCACGTGGAGGAACTCGCACCCCTCGAAGTATCCGCTGAGTTGCTGGATGAGGAAATGATAGCTCGCCATATTTGCGTCCTTGGCGTCCCAATCGCCAGATGATTGCTGGACCACCAAGTCAGAGTCGCCACAACACAGGATCCGGCGAATGCCGAGTTCTTTGGCAAGCCGGAGCCCATGGATGAGCGCCTCGTACTCGGCCACGTTGTTGGAGGCGGCGAAGTGGATCTGTAGCGCATATCTGAGCTTGTTGCCCTTGGGGGAAGTGAGGACGACATCGGCTCCCAAGCCGGTGCGCATCTTGGAGCCGTCGAAGTGCATCCGCCAATGGGTGGAGTCGGGCGCTGGCGGCAGATACTAGGTTTCGGCCCAGTCGACAAGGAAGTCGGCTAGTGCTTGTGACTTGATGGCGGTGCGGGGCTCGTACTAGATGGTGTAGGGGGCCAGGTCGATGGCCCATTTGGCCACTCGGCCAGAAGCATCTCGGCTCCCGATGATCTCGGCCAGTGGAGCTATGCAGACCACAGTGATTGGATGCTCTTGGAAGTAAGGCTTCAATTTCTTGGCGGCGAAATGCACGCCGTAGCACATCTTCTGGTAATGGGGGTAGTTCTGCTTGGAGGCCGACAGCACCTCGCTCAAGTAATATACCGGTCTCTGGACAGGTAGCGCCTTGCCTTCCTCCTTGCGCTCAAGTACAATGACTGTGTTGACTACTCGGCTTGTGGCGGCAATGTATAGGAGCTGTGGCTCTTTGGGAGTCGGAGCTGCCAGCACAGGGGGAGTAGTCAACATCTTCTTTAGCTGGAGAAAAGCCTCGTCCGCCTTGGGAGTCCACTCAAAGAAGGTCGTCTTCTTCATGAGTAGATACAAGGGGAGAGCCTTCTCGCCCAGCCGACTGATGAATCGGCTGATGGATGCCAAACAGCCGGTGAACTCCTGCACATCTAATAGTCGTCTGGGTGCTTCCATCCTCTCGATTGCCTTGATCTTCACAGGATTGCACTCTATGCCGCGTTCGGAGACCAGGAAACCGAGGAGCTGGCCGGCCGGTACTCCAAAAACGCACTTCTCTGGGTTGAGCTTGATCTGGAATCGGTGCAGATTCTCAAATGTTTCCTTGAGGTCCTCCAGCAAGGTTCCACGCTTCTCCGTCTTCACCACTACATCATCCACATAGACGTGGGCATTTCTGCCGAGTTGCTTCAGGAGGCACTTCTGCATGCAACGCTGAAAGGTGGCGCCGGAGTTTCTTAAGCCGAACGTCATGGTTAGGTAGCAGAAGGCTCCAAACGCGTGATGAAGGCGGTCTTCAGTTTATCAGCCGGTGTCAGGACCCCGACTCAATGCCACATCGATCTAGCATGTAACACCTCATATCACTTTGCGGCCTCACGCACGGTATTCCCACGGGTGTCGCCTTACCTTTGCCCGGGACCGTTTGCGCCTTTTGGCACACGTATATGACAGTGTCGCTAGCATCCATATGATAAGGAGCCCGGGCTGACATGGCTAGTCGTAAACCCAAAGTGGCACAAACTTACAGGGACAGGCATCCATGACCCAGCATCGAACGTGTCGGTCATCAGCGAGTGAATCCAGGCTGTAGCACTGGGCTAGCAGGACTCCGGTGAACTGGGCTGTAGCAGGCTAACAGGGCTCCGGTATTCATCACGTGACATTTCCCCGAAGGGACAGACACAGGAACGAAGAAGGACACATGCCGGCCAGCCTAAGTGTTCCGGAGCAGTAGCAAGCTACCATGGCTCAGTGGAAACACAAGGAGACATTTCCCGGTAAGAGAGGCTACTAAAGATAAACAACTAGATGGTCAGATCCCACACATACCAAGCATTTCAATAACATACACACAATATGCTCGATATGTGCAATACAACATGGCATCACAAAATGACTCTACGACTCAAGTAGTTTATTCAATAGGCTCCGAGGAGCGAGATATTACAAACATGGGTCTCATGACCCAACACTCAGAGCATACAAGTCAAAGCACAAGCGGAAGCTATCATGTCTGAGTACAGACAACTATAAATGAAAAAGGCTGAGAAGCCTTACTATCTATCAGATCCTGCCGAGGGCACAAGATCGTAGCTGAGGTATCAAGCTAAACGTCGAAGTCCACGCAGAACTACTAGCGAGACCGAAGTCTCTCTGCAAAAACATAAATAGGCAAACGTGAGTACAAATGTACCCAGCAAGACTTACATCAGAACTAACTACATATGCATCATTATCAACAAAGGGATGGTGGGGTTTAACTGCAGCAAGCCAGCTTTGACTCGGTGGCTATCCTGAACTACGACTGCGAGTAACTTTTTTGAGGTGGCGCACACGAGTCCACATATTCACCATATCAATACACCACTATGGATCCGCTCCCGTCTCCCTACGAGAACGCCATCCATAGCACTCACGCTTATCTTGCGTATTTTAGAGTATCCACTTTCACTTGTCTATGAACTGATATAAGCAACCCAGAGGTCCTTTTCCGTGGACACGGCTATTCGAATAGATTAGGTTAACCCTGCAGGGGTGTACTTCTTCACACACGCTCTCACCACTTACCGCCGTTTACACGACATGTACTCGGCAACCTTCAAGCGGAAGCCCAACGTGGGTGTCGGCCACGGCCTGCCTAAACACTCAAGTCTCTAGTCCAGGTTTATCGCCTATTCGGGTTCCATCCATGAGGAGATCCGGCCGGAGTTTCGCTCACAGCCCCAAACGATGTTTACAGGGTTCCGTGACACCAAACGGGTGCCCGGTTTACCCGGCCACGTGCCTACCGCATCACAGCCCACCCCTACGGTCAGCGCTGTCCACGGCCTCCAGCATACTACAAACACCAGAAACTACTTGCAACTCCTGGACAGAGGACAAGGGTGATTAAGAAGCCGAGAGGGTCCATTGGTTTCGGGCCCAATGCGTGGTAGTAGCTGAATCATCGATCACAAACACAGAACTCAGTTCCTGAGGACGGCAGCAATGAGACAACCCACCATGTACTCCTACATGGCCTCTTACCGCTACCTTTACCAAATCGTGTTCACACACTTAGCTCACACACAGTAGGACATGTTCACACACCTCTGATTCATCCCCGATGAATCAGACCTGACTCAACTCTAAGCAGTAGCAGGCATGACAAACAAGCATGAATGAGTAGGCACATCAGGGCTCAAACAACTCCTACTCATGCTAGTGGGTTTCATCTATTTACTGTGGCAATGACAGGTCATGCAGAGGATAAAGGGGTTCAACCACCGCAGCATGTAACAGTTGAATCGGTGTTGTCCTAATGCAGTAAAAGAGAGCAGGAGCGAGGGAGTGGGATTGTATCGGAATGAACAAGGGGGTTTTGCTTGCCTGGCACTTCTGAAGATAACATTGAGTCTTCATCAGTGTCCACGATCACATCATCGGTATCACGTCTATCGAGAGGGGACAAATACCGACAACAAAGAAGAAATACAATCAATGCAATGCACAATATGATGCATGCTCATGACATGGCAATATGAATGTGTTTTGAGCTAATGCAACTAGCAACAGATTAAATGAAGTTGGTTTAAATACAAGATTCAAATTCAAACTCCATATGTGATTATTTAAATGTCATTCACTTCATTTGCTCTAAACAGTAGTGATAAGTTGTTCTAACATGCATGAAAATGGTACAGATGGATTCCTTGAATTTTTCTGATAATTTTTCATATATAAATTATTTAATTTGGAGTTATGGTTAATTTTCTATGATTTTTAGAAGTTTTAGGCATTTTCTGGAATTTTCTGATTATTTAGAATTAAAATAATTCCAGAAAATGAATTATGGCGTCAGCATGACATCACCTTGACGTCAGCAGGTCAACAGGGTGCCTCCAGGTCAAACCTGACGTGTGGGGTCCACACGTTAGTGACACAGGGGCTAATCCCGCGTTGACCCGGGCTTTGACCCACTACGGGGCCCACTGTCAGTGGCTGTGGGGGGTGTTTAGGCGTCATTAGTGCTAATTAGGCGTGCCACGTCGGCAGTCGCCGGGGTTTCGCCGGCGGCGACCATTCCGCACGGCGGGGGAGCGCCGGTCTTGCGCTAGGGGCATCGGATCGACGCGCCAAGGGCACCAGGAGGTAGCCCGCGCCCGTGCGCATCTAGGGGGACCAACGGGAGGTGCGGGGGTGGCCGGAATCAGCAACGGCGGCGAGCGAGGCGGCGGCCAAAGCTCGGGCGAGGTCGGGTTTGGCGTTCGGGGGCATGGGAGGGAAGCTAGTGGCGGCTACGGGCTCCTGGAGACGTGTTGGGTGCGGTGGTGTGCTCGGCTTCGAGCTGCAATGGCTCCAGCCACGGTGGTGACGAGGCACGGCGACGGCGAGCTCTCGGGTCCGGCGGAAGCAATGGCTAGAGCGGCCCAACGGCATGGGAAGAAGAGGGGAACGGTTCAGTGGCTCACCGCGATTCTTCTGGTGCTGCTGGCGAGGCAGGGGAGGCTCGGGGTCCGGCGAATCGACGGAGGGGAGCTTCGGTGGCCGGCGACGGAACGGCGATGGTGGCGGCGTTGCAGGGCTTCCGGAGGGCCGTGGGTCGGTGGGAAGGAAGGAGGGGGTCGAGGCGGAGCTCGTGGGTGTGTCGGAGAGGCTAGGGGTGGCCGGTGGCCATGAGAGAGCTCGTCGGCGGCGGCGGGTGTGTTCGGTGGCTGCGCGCGAGAGAGCCAGAGGAGGAGAGGAGCTCGGGGAGAGAGTGAGAGGCCTGGGGGGGTGCGTGGCGTCGCGGACGGGGTCCAGGGCAACGAGAGGAAGCAGGAGGTGGCTAGGGGGGAAGCAGGAGGTGGCCGAGGCAGCGTCGGCGAGCGCCACGCCTCGCCTCTGTTCGTCCTCCTGGCAGAGGAGGAAGAGGACAAGGGAGGAGGAGGTGGGCTGGGCCGGCTGGGGAAGCTGGGCCGGCTCTGGTGGCTGCACGGTGAGGCCAGGTAAGCTCTGTTCTTTTTATTTTTTTCCTGTTCTGTTTGTTTTATTTAATATCTTTTGCCACTGTTTTCAATTCCAAAATAATTTCATACAGTGCCAAAACATTCTGAAATATTTTATGTTACCTCTCTGGACTATTCCAAAAGTACATAAAACATTTCAAAGCATTTGAAAATATATTCATTATATATTATGAATATATCCCCAAATTCAAATAGATTATTGATTTAAATTCAGAGACCAAATAATTCCTTAAAAATATTCCAGAATTTTGGTTTGATATATAACTCTTGCCAAAATTCACAAAACTATTTTTAGGGCATTTTGGATTCACAGAATGCAATTTAAAGGGTGCTTGCCCTTCTTTTAATTAGGGTTTTGAGGCTTCTGAATTCCTCAGTTCAAATTTCATTTGAATTTAAACATGATGCAGCAACCAAGCTAGTCCATGGCCAGGGTAGAGCTAGGGATGTGACAACTCACCCCCACTAAACAAGAATCTCGTCTCGAGATTCAAGCGTAGGGTAAGGTGAAGGGTAACGCGGACTAGTATAATCTTCACGATCCAGGGTGCACTTCATAGAAACGTTGATTCGAACACCATCTTTGTCTTGTCGTCTTGCTCTGAGAACTCCAGCTAATCATGAAAAGAAGAGGAAAGGAAAACTCTAGAAGGATCGGTCTTCTCGAAGGTCGAACAACTCAGGATTAACTCACGGAATGAGACATAGAACCATCTCTCGGTTGAGACACGAGATACACATCAAGAGGGGTGGAAAGAAATGGATGACGAAGGTTCACTAGGTAGACAACAATTCCACACCTAGGAAGGTGGTAAACGATTGTCAACGTAGCGAGGAGTTGAGTTGCCATGATACCACGACGAAACATCCTGGAGGAGGGTGATTCGTAGATTATTATCTTAAGTGGCAAAAAGAATTACTTTTGATTCAGAGATCATTGGAACTCTTTATACCAGCCTAAGGTAATCACAAGCGATCATTTGGAGGGGGTCGGTAGAATGGCATACTCGGACTTGGATGATGTGGATTACCTTGTTGAAGACAACGTAATGGATGAATTTTGCTTATCACCGGAAATGGAAGAGACCCATGGTAGAATGGCACATTGGTGGTGCAAGCTGGGAACAAAATGCAAATGCTGGAATGATTCTGGTAACTAGGGAAGAACCCAACAACAGAGAGTGAATTCTATGTTTGAAAAGATCATAGCATTGCCGAGGAAACTGAGAGTAACCCAGTTAGTGCCGATGATAACACCTAGCGCTTGTGGGTGCTCTCAAGAACTTGAGCATTTCCATATTCATCAAGGTTTTATCAACATCCGTGTCAAGGACCCGGTAACACAACTTACTACCATGATGAATGGTGATGGAGGATGCAGATGCAAAGGAAGATAACACTTTCTCAGATTTCACCTTAGCGAGGTCAAGGAAACAAAATCTGGATGATCGACCGAGAGAGATTTAGCACTCCGCTTCTAATGTTCTCCTTGACGTGTTAGTGTATCCCATTCATAGATATGGTTTGATAACTAGAACATCAAGTAAAAGGTCGGACATCGGGAACACAATAATCATAAGGCACAACTAGGAAGTAAATCCTACGAAGTCCTTATGGGAAGGTGGCCAACTGCTTCAATCAAGATACCACAATAATAGGTCCTTCGGCTGGGTGGTGCTGGCCACGACATCCACTTTACCGGTTATCGAGGGACAAATATTATAGTTCTTGGGAAATGTTCCAAACCATCATATCTGCCTGAGATTCAGATCTGGTTGGTGTCAGGATATTCCAGACTCATCGAGTCTAGGAAGAAAATGAAAGTTTGCAACACAAATCGACGAGATGACGTTGCGGGATTCTCGGGAGATGAACTACGATAGTAAGCTCCAAAACATGAGCTGGTTCTGCTACAAACATGTGAACACGTTGTCCCAGACAAGCATGACCACGAAGTAGTCTTATAATAAAACACTACCGAGTTCAGGAGGGGGAACCATCATTAATGACATCGAAGTCTCCACGCGTGGAAGTCCAAAGAGTTCACCTTGGACAGACTCCTTTATCTTTGAACAACTCAATCAGTGGCTTGGTGTGCTAGGATATACATATAGAATGGAGGTTGCAAATCTCCAGACCACAGAATACTTCGCACGTATGCATGACTGACTTGGGATGATTCCAAAGGAAACAACATTGACTTTCTCGAATCCACGGCGGCAACTTGCATCAAATGCACATGGACTGGAGGAAGTCACTTCTTACATCCGAACATTTGCTCCATGAACTAGCATGAAGAAATGCTTTCAAAAGTTTCCAACACTAACTTAATGTTCAACAAAATCATGGAGGGAATAAGGATGTTGTCAATGGGCTCAACAACAATTCATCCGGGTTTCCTTTTAAAAGGAATTCCATAGTTAAGTGAACAAGTGATAGCATTGGTCAGACCAAAGATGTAGGGGTGTATGCTCGAGGGATCAACCACGAGTAAGACAACATTACGAGCATCGTTGGTACTGACTTGATTTGACGATAGCCCACACTCAAATCAAAGGATTGATAAAACAATAGGTCCAGCAACTGATCACAGGGACCAATCGATGAAGATTCCGTCTTTCTTCAACACACACTACACAAGAATATCCCTTTGGAACGAACTAAGTCAGGCAAGCTTTTATCTTCCAATTCTCCAAGTTGTTGTCTAGCTTAACCAACTAGCTCAGGGATATCCAACACAGATTCTTTGAGAAAGGGTGGTTCACAAGAAACCAACTTGATCACGAGCTCAACATAACGGTCAGGTGACGACCTGGTAATACTTCCGAGAAGATCTTCGGAAATCACGAACCACCGATATGTTACTAAGCTCGAGAACAATCTTGCTTTTCAGGGCAAGATGATATGATCAAATGAGCGAGGACTTGACAAAATCCTAACTCATCAATCAAAGAGTGCACCAGGAAATAAGGACTAGGTAGCACGATCAATCTTAGAATGGTGATTCAATAACCAACATACTAAGAATAAGATTATTGTCCATTAACTACCAAGCAATGGGGTTGCTAGGAGTATTGAGTTCACACATCACAATTCATTTGTCGGTATTCCGGTTGCATCAACACGAGGGCCGAGGAATGAACAGTGATGGCAAGAAGTATCACTGTACCAAGAGTTCATGGGATGGTGTGCAATTCCTATAACAATCTCGATATAAAATATGTAATACTCCAAGGTAGAGGAGAACCAAAAGCTGGATTGGCATTTGATCTGCGGAATACAACTACTTTGACCCAATCCTAGATATGGAAGAGGTACTGGAGTTTGTTTCTCCTAGTCATTCCGGAATAGAATGGCTTGACAGACCACAAGAGTCATAGGCATCGATGAACGAACGCACGCATACTCTTGACTATCAATTGATAGACGAGGGTCAGAATGCAACTAAAGAGAACAACTCAAAGGAACATATAACTTTCTGAGTTGTGGATGCATAGATTAGTATGTCGAACCAAGTTCAACATATTTCTTCCGGATAACCCATGCAGAAAGGTAGAACAGGCAGAGTCACGATTTATGAATGGAGAACTCCTCAAGAGTACTCTAATTGTGATTTTTCGATCAGCGAGGAACATCTGCCATAAGCGGTTCATAGTATTTGGAAGAAAGGAATACCACGAACAACGAGGACTAATGCAAAGGTTACTAATAACCTAAAGGAACGAGCAAAACTATCAACATGAAGCAAGTAGGGTGAATCTCGGGTTCAAAACCCAGGGATAGAATACCTATTACTAAGTAGCATCACGGAATGCTTTCGAGAATGATGGCCAGAATCATCACACTGAGATCACAAAACATTGCTAGATTACTAGGGAACTCCCTAAACACCTAGGGCCATAATAGTAACTCCAACATATATGTCAAGGTAACAAAGTACCTCAACTCGCCGATTAGTGTGGTTAATCTGGCCCAAAGGAACATCGGAACGGGAGGAAGGGATTTTGCAAATGCTTCAGACTATTTAGAAACCTGGGATGACTCGGACAGCATAACGGCTGTAAATGCTCAGAAAAGATTTGAGACATTCACAAAAATGGTGGCATAACCACTCAGAAGCACAATATCAAGGTCTCGAGATCAATAATTAACATACAGAAGTACTAGGAACTGAAACGAGGCTTAAGTCCAACAATCTATAAGTCTACGGATTAGTAACACGTGATCCTGATGGAAAGAAGAGATAGCCTAGTTCTTAATCCCCGTAGAAGAGAAGATGATGACTCAGATCAGAAGGTCATGAGGTATAAGGAGTAAAAAGAGCCTTACGTTCCATCCCACAATCAATTCCCTTATATAACTAAAGAATTTCTAGACTCAACTTCGACCAGTTTGGCTTGGTAATCCTACAGGCAGTCAAGCTCTGATACCAACGCTGTCAGGACCCCGACTCAATGCCACATCGATCTAGCATGTAACACCTCATATCACTTTGCGGCCTCACGCACGGTATTCCCACGGGTGTCGCCTTACCTTAGCCCGGGACCGTTTGCGCCTTTTGGCACATGTATATGACAGTGTCGCTAGCATCCATATGATAAGGAGCCCGGGCTGACATGGCTAGTCGTAAACCCAAAGTGGCACAGACTTACAGGGACAGGCATCCATGACCCAGCATCGAACGTGTCGGTCATCAGCGAGTGAAACCAGGCTGTAGCACTGGGCTAGCAGGACTCCAGTGAACCGGGCTGTAGCGGGCTAACAGGACTCCGGTATTCATCGCGTGACATTTCCCCGAAGGGACAGACACAGGAACGAAGAAGGACACATGCCGGCCAGCCTAAGTGTTCCGGAGCAGTAGCAAGCTACCATGGCTCGGTGGAAACACTAGGAGACATTTCCCCGTAAGAGAGGCTACTAAAGATAAACAACTAGATGGTCAGATCCCACACATACCAAGCATTTCAATAACATACACACAATATGCTCGATATGTGCAACTACAACATGGCATCACAACATGACTCTACGACTCAAGTAATTTATTCAATAGGCTCCGAGGAGCGATATATTAGAAACAGGGGTCTCACGACCCAACATTCAGAGCATACAAGTCAAAGCACAAGCGGAAGCTATCATGTCTGAGTACAGACATCTATAAATGAAAAAGGCTGAGAAGCCTGACTATCTATCAGATCCTGCCGAGGGCACAAGATCGTAGCTGAGGTAACAAGCTAAACGTCGAAGTCCACGCGGAACTACTAGCGAGACCGAAGTCTCTCTGCAAAAACATAAAATAGGCAAACGTGAGTACAAATGTACCCAGCAAGACTTACATCAGAACTAACTACATATGCATCATTATCAACAAAGGGGTGGTGGGGTTTAACTGCAGCAAGCCAGCTTTGACTCGGTGGCTATCCTAAACTACGACTGCGAGTAACTCTTTTGAGGTGGCGCACACGAGTCCACATATTCACCATATCAATACACCACTATGGATCCGCTCCCGTCTCCCTACGAGAACGCCATCCATAGCACTCACGCTTATCTTGCGTATTTTAGAGTATCCACTTTCACTTGTCTATGAACTGATATAAGCAACCCAGAAGTCCTTTTCCGCGGACACGGCTATTCGAATAGATGATGTTAACCCTGCAGGGGTATACTTCTTCACACACGCTCTCACCACTTACCGCCGTTGTTGTCTAGCTTAACCAACTAGCTCCGGGATATCCATCACAGATTCTTGGAGAAAGGGTGGTTCACAAGAACCCGACTTGATCACGAGCTCAACATAGCAGTCAGGTGACAACCTGGTAATACTTCCAAGAAGATATTCGGAAAATCACGAACCACCGGTATGTTACTAAGCTTGAGAACAATCTCGCTTTTGAGGGCAAGACGATATGATCAAATGAGTGAGGACTTGACAAGATCCTAACTCATCAATCGAAGGGTGCACCGAAATAAGGACTAGGTAGCACGATCAGTCTTAGAAGGATGATTCAAAAACCAACACGCTAAGAATGAAATTATTGTCCCTTAACTACCAAGCAACGAGGTTGCTGGGAGTATTGATTTCACACATCACAATTCATTTGTCGGTATTCCGGTTGCATCAACACGATGGCCGAGGAATGACTAATGATGGTGAGAAGTATTACTACGTCAAAATTCATGAAAGTTGGTGCAGTTCTCATGACAATTCTGACATAAAGGGGGTAATACTCCAAGGTAGAACAGAACCAAAAGCTGGATTGGCATTTGATCTGCGGAATACAACTACTTTGACCCAATCCTAGATATGGATGAGGTACTGGAGTTTGTTTCTCCTATTCATTCTAAAATAGAATGGCTTGGCGGACCACAAGGGTAATAGGCATCGACGAACGAATGCACGCATACTCTTGACTATCAATTGATAGGCGAGGGTCGGAAACAACTAAGATGGGTCAACTCAAAAGAACATATGATTTTCTGAGTTGTGGATGCATGGATTAGCATGTCGAACGAAGTTCAACATATTTTTTCCGGATAACCCATGCAGAAAGGTAGAACTGGCAGAGCCACAATATATAATGGAGAACTCATCAAGAATAATCCTGTTGTGATATTTCAGTTCAACGAGGAACTTCTGCCATAAGTAGTTCATGGTATTTGGAAGAAGAAGATACCACGGACTTCAAGGACTATCGCAAAGGTTACTAATATCCTAAAGGCACTAGCAATTACTATCAACATGAAGTAGGTAGAGTGAATCTCGGGTTCAAGAACCCAGGAACAGAATACCTATTACTAAGTAGCATCACGGGATGCTTTCGAGAATGATGGCCAGAATCATCACACTGGGAACACAAATCATGGCTAAATTACTAGATGATCCCCTAAGACACCTAGGGTCATAATAATATCTCCAACATATATGTCAAGGTAACGGAGTACCTCAACTTACTGATTAGTGTGGTTAATCTGGCCCATGGGAACATTGAAACGGGAAGAAAGGATTTGCAAATGCATCAGACTACTTAGAAACCTGGGATGACTCGGACAGCATAACGGCTGTAAATGCTCAGAAAAGATTTGAGACATTCACAAAAATGGTGGCATAACCACTCAGAAGCACAATATCAAGGTTTCGAGATCAACAATTAACATACAGAGGTAGAAACTGAACTGAGGCTTAAATCCAACAAACTTATAAGTCTACTGATTAGTAACACGTGATCCTAATAGAAAGAAGAGATAGCCTAGTTCTTAATCCCCGCAGGAAAGATAAGATGACTCAGATCAGAAGGGCATGAGGTATAAGGAGTAAAAAGAGCCTTACGTTCCATCCCACAATCAATTCCCTTATATAACTAAAGAATTTCTAGACTCAACTTCGACCAGTTTGGCTTGGTAATCCTACAGGCAGTCAAGCTCTGATACCAACGCTGTCAGGACCCCGACTCAATGCCACATCGATCTAGCATGTAACACCTCATATCACTTTGCGGCCTCACGCACGGTATTCCCACGGGTGTCGCCTTACCTTTGCCCGGGACCGTTTGCGCCTTTTGGCACACGTATATGACAGTGTCGCTAGCATCCATATGATAAGGAGCCCGGGCTGACATGGCTAGTCGTAAACCCAAAGTGGCACAAACTTACAGGGACAGGCATCCATGACCCAGCATCGAACGTGTCGGTCATCAGCGAGTGAATCCAGGCTGTAGCACTGGGCTAGCAGGACTCCGGTGAACCGGGCTGTAGCAGGCTAACAGGGCTCCGGTATTCATCGCGTGACATTTCCCCGAAGGGACAGACACAGGAACGAAGAAGGACACATGCCGGCCAGCCTAAGTGTTCCGGAGCAGTAGCAAGCTACCATGGCTCAGTGGAAACACTAGGAGACATTTCCCGGTAAGAGAGGCTACTAAAGATAAACAACTAGATGGTCAAATCCCACACATACCAAGCATTTCAATAACATACACACAATATGCTCGATATGTGCAATACAACATGGCATCACAAAATGAATCTACGACTCAAGTAGTTTATTCAATAGGCTCCGAGGAGCGAGATATTACAAACATGGGTCTCATGACCCAACACTCAGAGCATACAAGTCAAAGCACAAGCGGAAGCTATCATGTCTGAGTACAGACAACTATAAATGAAAAAGGCTGAGAAGCCTGACTATCTATCAGATCCTGCCGAGGGCACAAGATCGTAGCTGAGGTATCAAGCTAAACGTCGAAGTCCACGCAGAACTACTAGCGAGACTGAAGTCTCTCTGCAAAAACATAAATAGGCAAACGTGAGTACAAATGTACCCAGCAAGACTTACATCAGAACTAACTACATATGCATCATTATCAACAAAGGGATGGTGGGGTTTAACTACAGCAAGCCAGCTTTGACTCGGTGGCTATCCTGAACTACGACTGCGAGTAACTTTTTTGAGGTGGCGCACACGAGTCCACATATTCACCATATCAATACACCACTATGGATCCGCTCCCGTCTCCCTACGAGAACGCCATCCATAGCACTCACGCTTATCTTGCGTATTTTAGAGTATCCACTTTCACTTGTCTATGAACTGATATAAGCAACCCAGAGGTCCTTTTCCGTGGACACGGCTATTCGACTAGATTAGGTTAACCCTGCAGGGGTGTACTTCTTCACACACGCTCTCACCACTTACCGCCGTTTACACGACATGTACTCGGCAACCTTCAAGCGGAAGCCCAACGTGGGTGTCGGCCACGGCCTGCCTAAACACTCAAGTCTCTAGTCCAGGTTTATCGCCTATTCGGGTTCCATCCATGAGGAGATCCGGCCGGAGTTTCGCTCACAGCCCCAAACAATGTGTACAGGGTTCCGTGACACCAAACGGGTGCCCGGTTTACCCGGCCACATGCCTACCGCATCACAGCCCACCCCTACGGTCAGCGCTGTCCACGGCCTCCAGCATACTACAAACACCAGAAACTACTTGCAACTCCTGGACAGAGGACAAGGGTGATTAAGAAGCCGAGAGGGTCCATTGGTTTCGGGCCCAATGCGTGGTAGTAGCTGAATCATGGATCACAAACACAGAACTCAGTTCCTGAGGACGGCTGCAATGAGACAACCCACCATGTACTCCTACATGGCCTCTCACCGCTACCTTTACCAAATCGTGTTCACACACTTAGCTCACACACAGTAGGACATGTTCACACACCTCTGATTCATCCCCGATGAATCAGACCTGACTCAACTCTAAGCAGTAGCAGGCATGACAAACAAGCATGAATGAGTAGGCACATCAGGGCTCAAACAACTCCTACTCATGCTAGTGGGTTTCATCTATTTACTGTGGCAATGACAGGTCATGCAGAGGATAAAGGGGTTCAACTACCGCAGCATGTAACAGTTGAATCGGTGTTGTCCTAATGCAGTAAAAGAGAGCAGGAGCGAGGGAGTGGGATTGTATCAGAATGAACAAGGGGGTTTTGCTTGCCTGGCACTTCTGAAGATAACATTGAGTCTTCATCAGTGTCAACGATCACATCATCGGTATCACGTGTATCGAGAGGGGACAAATACCGGCAACAAAGAAGAAATACAATCAATGCAATGCACAATATGATGCATGCTCATGACATGGCAATATGAATGTGTTTTGAGCTAATGCAACTAGCAACTGATTAAATGAAGTCGGTTTGAATACAAGATTCAAATTCAAACTCCATATGTGATTATTTAAATGTCATTCACTTCATTTGCTCTAAACAGTAGTGATAAGTTGTTCTAACATGCATGAAAATGGTACAGATGGATTCCTTGAATTTTTCTGATAATTTTTCATATATAAATTATTTAATTTGGAGTTATGGTTAATTTTCTATGATTTTTAGAAGTTTTAGGCATTTTCTGGAATTTTCTGATTATTTAGAATTAAAATAATTCCAGAAAATGAATTATGGCGTCAGCATGACATCACCTTGACGTCAGCAGGTCAACAGGGCGCCTCCAGGTCAAACCTGACGTGTGGGGTCCACACGTCAGTGACACAGGGGCTAATCCCGCGTTGACCCGGGCTTTGACCCACTACGGGGCCCACTGTCAGTGGCTGTGGGGGGGTGTTTAGGCGTCATTAGTGCTAATTAGGCGTGCCACGTCGGCAGTCGCCGGGGTTTCGCCGGCGGCGACCATTCCGCACGGCGGGGGAGCGCCGGACTTGCGCTAGGGGCATCGGATCGACGCGCCAAGGGCACCAGGAGGTAGCCCGCGCCCGTGCGCATCTAGGGGGACCAACGGGAGGTGCGGGGGTGGCCGGAATCAGCAACGGCGGCGAGCGAGGCGGCGGCCGGAGCTCGGGCGAGGTCGGGTTTGGCGTTCGGGGGCACGGGAGGGAAGCTAGTGGCGGCTACAGGCTCCTGGAGACGTGTTGGGTGCGGTGGTGTGCTCGGCTTCGAGCTGCAACGGCTCCAGCCACGGTGGTGACGAGGCACGGCGGCGGCGAGCTCTCGGGTCCGGCGGAAGCAATGGCTAGAGCGGCCCAACGGCATGGGAAGAAGAGGGGAACGGTTCAGTGGCTCACCGCGATTCTTCTGGTGCTGCTGGCGAGGCAGGGGAGGCTCGGGGTCCGGCAAATCGACGGAGGGGAGCTTCGGTGGCCGGCGACAGAACGGCGATGGTGGCGGCGTTGCAAGGCTTCCGGAGGGCCGTGGGTCGGTGGGAAGGAAGGAGGGGGTCGAGGCGGAGCTCGTGGGTGTGTCGGAGAGGCTAGGGATGGCCGGTGGCCACGAGAGAGCTCGTCGGCGGCGGCGGGTGTGTTCGGTGGCTGCGCGCGAGAGAGCCAGATGAGGAGAGGAGCTCGGGGAGAGAGTGAGAGGCCTGGGGGGGTGCGTGGCGTCGCGGACGGGGTCCAAGGCAACGAGAGGAAGCAGGAGGTGGCTAGGGGGGAAGCAGGAGGTGGCCGAGGCAGCGTCGGCGAGCGCCACGCCTCGCCTCTGTTCGTCCTCCTGGCAGAGGAGGAAGAGGACAAGGGAGGAGGAGGTGGGCTGGGCCGGCTGGGGAAGCTGGGCCGGCTCTGGTGGCTGCACGGTGAGGCCAGGTAAGCTCTGTTCTTTTTATTTTTTTCCTGTTCTGTTTGTTTTATTTAATATCTTTTGCCACTATTTTCAATTCCAAAATAATTTCATACAGTGCCAAAACATTCTGCAATATTTTATGTTACCTCTCTGGACTATTCCAAAAGTACATAAAACATTTCAAAGCATTTGAAAATATATTCATTATATATTATGAATATATCCCCAAATTCAAATAGATTATTGATTTAAATTCAGAGACCAAATAATTCCTTAAAAATATTCCAGAATTTTGGTTTGATATATAACTCTTGCCAAAATTCACAAAACTATTTTTAGGGCATTTTGGATTCACAGAATGCAATTTAAAGGGTGCTTGCCCTTCTTTTAATTAGGGTTTTGAGGCTTCTGAATTCCTCAGTTCAAATTTCATTTGAATTTAAACATGATGCAGCAACCAAGCTAGTCCATGGCCAGGGTAGAGCTAGGGATGTGACAGCCGGGTTCAGCTTGATCTGGTGATATCCTGAATATGCGTCCAGGAAACTCAACAGCTCGCATCCGGCTGTGGAGTCTATCACCTGATCGATTCTCGGCAGAGCAAATGGGTCCTTGGGGCAAGCTTTATTGAGGCTCGTGTAATCAATGCACATTCACCACTGCTTGTTCTTCTTCAGCACCAATACTGGGTTTGCCAGCCACTCTGGAAAAAACACTTCCATGATGAAGCTGGATGCTAGGAGCCGGGCTATTTCTTCTCCAACAACTCTTGTTTTTTCTTCTGACACGCGGCACAAGGGCTGTCTGACGGGCTTCATATCAGATTGGACGTGTAATTTGTGCTCGGTGAATTCTGTCGGGACACCAGGCATGTCCTTGGGGGACCATGCGAAGATGTCGCGATTCTCACGGAGGAAATCGACGAGCTCGCCTTCCTATTCGCTGTCAAGGCCTGTGCCCATGAAAGCATATCTCTCCGGGTGCTCCGGGTCCAACGGTATCTTCTTTGTTTCTTTGGCCGGCTTGAATGATCCCTCTGCTTCCGACTCCTTGGGGTTGGGCGATAACTCGGGCTGCTTGCCGGCCATCCCCACGACCCGATCAAGGAGCCGTTTTTCAGCCGTGATCACCAAGGACACGACCAGCCGACTAATTTCGGCCGCGCAAGCGGACGACTTCTTGTAGTCGCCGGACACGGTTAGGATTCCCTTGGAACTCGGCATCTTCATCTTGAGGTAGGCATAGTGGGGGACCGCCATGAACTTGGCCAAGGCGGGTCGGCCAAGCAATGCATGATATGGGCTCTCAAGGTCCACCACCTCAAACCAAATTGGGTCTCGGCGGAAATGATCCTTGTCTCCGAAGAGGACATCTATCAGGATCTTGCCGATTGGTGAGCAGGAAAGGCCAGGGACGATTCCGTTGAACACAGTGCGGCTGCTCTGAAGCTGTCTTCGCTTGATTCCTAATTTCTCCATTGTATCCTTGTACAGGATGTTGATACTGGTGCCTCCGTCTATCAGTACTCGCGAGAAGTGAGCGGCCCGCCTATCTGTGGCGAGTGTGGAGCCTAAGACCAAGCCGTAGGAGCCTGGACTCGACATCACCTCTGGGTGATCAGCTCTGCTCCAACTGATAGGCTTTTCGGACCAATGCATGAACTCTGGCGTACTTGTCGCAACCGCATTCACTTCTTGCTACTGTTGGCGCCTGCTGCGTCAGTTATCTGCTACACTGGTGAACACCACATAGGCTCCATGCTCATCCGGGAACTCGTCTTGTATCGCGCCTACTGGCCTGACGGCCGGCTGCCGGGGCGGCTATGGAGGAGGCATCCCAGCAGGAGGGGGAGGGAGTAGGCCGTCCCCCTTGGCAATTCTGGTCAGCCAGTGGCATTTCCTGGTGGTGTGGTTTGACGGCTTCGCGCCGCTATGGAACTTGCAGGGACCGTCTAGAGTCTACTCGTAGGAGAAAGCCGGCAGCCAGTTGGACTTGCCGCCCTTCTGTCGCTTCGCCGGAGGCGGTCCCTCCAACTGCTGGTCTTCTGCTGTTGCCACTTGCCGACTATTGGAAGTCGGCTGCGGGGCTTTGCGCTTCTGGTCATTCTGCTGTTGCCGACGACTGGTGTCTCCAGCCGGAGTTCTGGGAGCCTGAGGGGCGACTTTGCCAGTTGTGCTGACCCGAATCTCCGCCTTCATGGAGGAGTCGGCCGTGGCGTACTTGTCCGCTGTGATCAGCAGCTCATCGAGGGTCTCCGGCTCGTCGCAGAGGAGCTTGTGCTTGAGGACGGTGCCTTCTCTGCACCCGGCAGTAAAGTACTCGATGGCCTGCACCTCGTGCACGCCCTCGCAGGAGTTCCGGAGTTCACCCCAGCGCGTGAGGTAGTTGCGAGTAGACTCGTCAGGGCCTTGCACGCACAAGGAGAGTTGGCGTGGCTTGGGAGGTCGCTTGTACGTGCTGGTGAAGTTGCGGACGAAAGCCTCGGTGAAGTCGACCCAGCTGTTGATGCTGCGAGGCTTCAGACTGTTCAACTACGTCCGGGCCAAGCCCTGGAGCATGAGCGGGACGTATCTTACGGCAACACGCTTGTTACCGTTCGCTATGTTGACGGCAGTGGAGTAGTCGATCAGCCAATCTTCCGGCATCACGGTGCCGGTATATTTGGGCGTGTCTCGGGGGAGCGTGAACCCTTTGGGGAAGGGCTCATCTCGGATGCAGGGTCCAAAGCAGGGGGGGACCCAACTCGTCTTCTTCTTCCAGTGCCAGGGATCGGTGGGTCGGTCGATCCGGTGGCGGGCGTCATTCTCTCCGACTCCCTCTCGGCGGCCAAGGCGGTCGCCGAGAGTCGGATGTTCCACGGGCGGCGGGGAGACTCGCCTTTCTCGGCGAGGATGGGGAGGCAGGTAGTCGTCCCGCCGTTCCACCACTTTGGGGCGGCCGTCTTGGTCGCGCTCGATGATGATGTGAGTCCGACTGTGGCTGACAGCCGGCTCCTTGTCCTTCTTCCCACGGGCTCCGCCAGTCGGCGTCCGAGACGTCGCACCTTGGTCGCGGCGAGGCGGTGGGTCGTCGTTTTGTCGCTGCGGCGCCTCGGTGCGGCAGCTCGCATCATTCTGCGCGGCAGCCGCGTCGAGGAGCTGCTCAACTCACTCAGTCATTACGCGGCGCTCTTCGCCTTCGAAGTTGTCGAGCTCGTCTGCCGCCGCCTAGGCGGCACGGATATTCTCTGTGGGCGTGGCATACACAGGGCGATCGGCCCCGAAGAGGTTGGCGACTGCCGCGCCACGCTGTCGAACCGCGCCTAGCCGTCTAGGCCCGGTTAGAGCCGGCGAGCCGCCTACGGTGCGATCCATCTCGCGTTGGTAAGCTTTTGACAAGCGCCTCATGCTTGCCAGCTTCTTCGCGCCCTCGACGAGCTAAAGGCGGAGCGCGTCCAGCGTCTCGGCGTCGGCGTCTTCCGGAATCGGCGCTGCAAGGCCTCGCAGGGCCGCGTCAAGCGGGTCGTGCGCTCCTTCGCCGGAGCGCTCGCCATGGTCGAGGACGAGGACCTCAATGACAGTGCTTCCGCCACTCCCCGCGTAAGAGAGCGACTCGTCGTAGACCACCACGTTGGTGGGGAACGCGTCAAGCGATGCGGTGTCGGAGTCGACCAGCATCGGGTCGGTGGATCCTATGGACTCCAGGTCCGCGGTAGGCTCGCCGGCGACGTGGAGTTGGTCGAGGAGGCCCCCGAGGAGGCTCTCGGAGACACTCGTTCCTGCGTCGTACACAGGCTCATCGGAGAGGCGAACCTCGCCGATAAGATCGACGAGGCAGCTGGCCGCACAGGCGATCTCAGCGCCGTGCAGCGCGTTGGCACAGACGCCATCCGGCGTGCCGGGTTGGCTGTGCTCGCCGGGGTGGAACAGGGTTCCCGTCCAAAGCAGATCTCCGGACGACGGTGCACCTCGCCCCACGGTGGGTGCCAAATGTCGGGGGTTGGGTATGACATATGCCAAAGGATGGCTTATCATGGTGGGAGCGAGTAGAACGTCGCCGGTGCCTGGAAGAGGGATGAGGCGAAGACATGCACGACGGTGGAACTTACCCAACTTCAGGGCTCTCCTAGGAGATAACACCCCTACTGCTACTCTGCGGGGTCTCCGCATGATCACTAAGGCAAAGTGGCTACAATGGTGCTCCTGGAGCTGTGTCGGGAGGCAGGAGAGGGCAAGGCTAGCTCTCTCCTCCCTGTGCTATCTGGTCTATCTCTATCTAGGTCCGAACCCTTTGCATGGGTGCCTCGGGGGGTTTATATAGGCCTACCCCCCGGGGGTACAATAGTAATCCGGCTGGGCGCGGGTCCCAGCCGTCTGTCTCTCAGGCCGCCGTCTTCCCCGCCGGCTTCTGGGGCCCGCCGACTGGCGGGTCCCGCGGACATGCTTGATACTGTAGCGGCACCCCTGATGACGCAGGCTCGGTCATTGGGTCGTGACAACAGTGCCGCCATCTATCGGGCGATCACTGTCGCCATTCCCCATCCTATCTGGTTAATGGCTTGTGGGGCCCTGCGAGGAGTCGGCCGACTCCAAGGAGGCCGGCTCCCACAGATCTGTCTTCGGGGCACCCAGGCCGCCTTCGGCCCACCCACTAAGAGGCGGCCCCGCCGTCTTCGGGCCGTACAGGCCGGCGTCGTGGGCATAGTGCGTGGCGCACTGTGGCTGAGGTTAGGGCACGCATGGCAACAGTGCCGCGCCTCGCCGGAGATCTTCCAGCGATACGGCTCACTGTAGCCATGCCGGCCCTTCGTAAACAGGGGGGAACAACCGCTCCATGACCGTACCCCACATCGTACTTCGAGATGAGGGAGGAGTCATGGGCCGACTCTCCATAGTCGGCCTCTCTGGAGGTCGCCAGCTCGGAGTCGGCTTGTCTCGGAGTCGTCGTCTGGGACTCGGCTTGTCTTGGAGTCGCTCCTGGGACTCGGCTTGAGGGGCGCGGCCTGCCCCGATTTCTTGAAAGGTCCTGGGACTCGGCTTAGCCTACCCGTGGCCCAATACTCCGACAGCTAGCAATGGTGAAGGGTGAGAGTGCGTATAATCCATGGACTGAACATTAGTCATAAAGAACTCATATACTTATTGCAAAAATCTACAAGCCATTGAAAACAAAGTACTATGCGCATACTCCTAGGGGGATAGATTGGTAGGAAAAGACCATCGCTTGTCCCCGACCACCAATCATAAGGAAGACAATCAATAAATAAAATTGTGCTCCAACTTCATCACAAAGCGGTTCACCATACATGCATGTGATAACCCACAAGTATAGGGGATCGCAACAATTTTCGAGGGTAGGGTATTCAACCCAAATTTATTGATTCGACACAAGGGGAGCCAAAGAATATTCTCAAGTATTAGCAGTTGAGTTGTCAATTCAACCACACCTGGAAAACTTAGTATCTGCAGCAAAGTACTTAGTAGCAAAGTAGTATGGAAGTAATGATAACAGTGATAAAAGTAACGATAGCAGTTTTGTCGTAATTGTAACAGCAGCAATGGTAAAGTAAATAAGCAAAGCACAATATGTGAAAAGCTCGTAGGCATTGGATCAGTGATGGATAATTATGTCGGATGCGATTCCTCATGTAATAGTTATAACATAGGGTGACACAGAACTAGCTCCAATTCATCAATGTAACGTAGGCATGTATTCTGAATATAGTCATACGTGCTTATGGAAAAGAACTTGCATGACATCTTTTGTCCTACCCTCCCGTGGCAGCGAGGTCCTAATGGAAACTAAGGGATATTAAGTCCTCCTTTTAATAGAGTATCGGACCAAAGCATTAACACATAGTGAATACATGAACTCCTCAAACTACGGTCATCACTGAGAAGTATCCCGATTATTGTCACTTCGGGGTTGTCGGATCATAACACATAATAGGTGACTATAGACTTGCAAGATAGGATCAAGAACTCACATATATTCATGAAAACATAATAGGTTCATATCTGAAATCATGGTACTCGGGCCCTAGTGACAAGCATTAAGCATAGCAAAGTCATAGCAACATCAATCTTAGAACATAGTGGATACTAGGGATCAAACCCTAACAAAACTAACTTGATTACATGGTAAATCTCATCCAACCCATCACCGTCCAGCAAGCCTACGATGGAATTACTCACGCACGGTGGTGAGCATCATGAAATTGGTGATGGAGGATGGTTGATGATGACGACGGCGACGAATCACCCTCTCCGGAGCCTCGAACGGACTCCAGATCAGCCCTCCCGAGAGAGATTAGGGCTTGGCGGCAACTCTGTATCGTAAAACGCGATGAAACTTTCTCTCTGATTTTTTTCTCTGTGAAAGCAAATATATAGAGTTGGAGTTGAGGTCGGTGGAGCTCCAGGGGGCCCACGAGGCAGGGGGAGCGCCCCCACCCTCGTGGATAGGGTGTGGGCCCCCTGGCCTTGATTCTTTCGCCAGTATGTTTTATATTTTCTAAAAAGTTCCTCCGGGGATTTTCAGGTCATTCCGAGAACTTTTGTTTCCTGCACAAAAATAACACCATGGTAGTTCTGCTGAAAACAGCGTCAGTCCGGGTTAGTTTCATTCAAATCATGCAAGTTGGAGTCCAAAACAAGGGTAAAAGTGTTTGGAAAAGTAGATACGTTGGAGACGTATCAACTTCCCCAAGCTTAAACCTTTGCTTGTCCGCAAGCAATTCAGTTGATAAACTGAAAGTGATAAAGAAAAAGTTATACGAACTCTGTTTGCTCTTGTTGTTGTAAATATGTAAAGCCAACATTCAAGTTTTCAGCAAAGATTATAAACTAACCATATTCACAATAACACTTAGGTCTCATATTTACTCATATCAATGGCATAATCAACTAACGAGCAATAATTATAAATCTCGGATGACAACACTTTCTCAAAACAATCATAATATGATATAACAAGATTGTATCTCACTAGCCCTTTCTGAGACCGCAAGACATAAATGTAGAGCACCTTTAAAGATCAAGGACTGACTAAACATTGTAATTCATGGTAAAAGAGATCCAGTCAAGTCATACCCAATATAAACTAATAGTAATGCATGCAAATGACAATGCGCTTTCCAGCGGGTGCTTTTAAATAAGAAGGTGATGACTCAACATAAAAGTAAATAGATAGGCCCTTCGCAGAGGGAAGCAGGGATTTGTAGAGGTGCCAGAGCTCGATTTTAAAATAGAGAGGAGTAACATTTTGAGCGGTATACTTTCACTGTCAATGCAACAACTATGAGATCTCAATATCTTCCATGCTACATACATTATAGGCGGTTCCCAAACAGAATGGTAAAGTTTATACTCACCCACCACCAACAAGCATCATTCCATGGCTTGCTCGAAACAACGAGTGCCTCCAACTAGCAACAGCCCTGGGGGAGTTTTGTTTAATTATTTCGATTTGCTTTGATCTTTTTGATCATGGGACTGGGCATCCCGGTTACCAGCCATTTTCTCGTGAATGAGGAGTGGAGTCCACTCCCCTTGAGAACAACCCACCTAGCATGGAAGATACAGACAACCCTAGTTGAAACATGAGCTACTCGAGCATACAAAACAGAATTTCATTTGAAGGTTTAGAGTTTGGCACATACAAATTTACTTGGAACGTCAGGTAAATACCGCATATAGGAAGGTATGGTGGACTCATATGGAATAACATTGGGGTTTATGGAGTTTGGATGCACAAGCAGTATTCCCGCTTAGTACAGGTGAAGGCTAGCATAAGACTGGGAAGCGACCAACTGAGAGAGCGACAACAGTCATTGTTCAGTAACGTAGCAGAAATTCAAAATTTTCTACGCATCACCAAGATCAATCTATGGAGTAATCTAGCAACGAGGGGAAGGAGAGTGCATCTACATACCCTTGTAGATTGCTAAGCGGAAGCATTCAAGTGAACGGGGTTGATGGAGTCGTACTCGTCGTGATCCAAATCACCGATGATCCTAGTGCCGAACGGATGGCACCTCCGCGTTCAACACACATGGAGCCCGGTGACGTCTCCCATGCCTTGATCCAGCAAGGAGAGAGGGAGAGGTTGGGGAAGACTCCGTCCAACAGTAGCACGATGGCGTGGTGGTGGTGGAGGAGCGTGGCAATCCTGCAGGGCTTCGCCAAGCACCGCGGGAGAGGAGGAGGACTTGGGAGAAGGGGAGGGCTGCGCCAGAACTTGGGGTACGGCTGCCCTCCCACCCCTCCACTATTTATAGGTGGGGAGAGAGGGGGGCTGGCCCCCCTAGATCCCATCTAGGGTTGGGGGCGGCGGCCAAAGGGGGGAGGAGTGCCTCCCAAGTCAAGTGGAGGCCCTCCCCCTTAGGGTTTCCCCTCTCCCATGCTCATGGGCCTTGGGGGGCTGGTTCCCCTGGCCCATTAAGGCTAGGGCACCCCCTTACAGCCCATGCTGCTGTATTGGACGTGGTGGAACAATTTCCAGACCTCTGGACCCCTCTGGAATCCTCCGGAACCTTCTGGAAGCTTCTCGGTACAATACCGGAAAAACCCGAACTTTTCCCAGAACCCGAACAACAACTTTCCATATATAAATCATTACCTCCGGACCATTCTGGAACTCCTCGTGACGTCTGGGATCTCATCCGAGAGTCCGAACAACATTCGTTAACCACATACATACTTCCTTTATAACCCTAGCGTCATCGAACCTTAAGTGTGTAGACCTTACGGGTTCGCGAGACACGTAGACATGACTGAGACTACTCTCTGGCCAATAACCAACCGCGGGATCTGGATACCCATGTTGGCTCCCACATGTTCCACGATGATCTCATCGGATGAACCATGATGTCAAGGACTCAATCAATCCTGTATACAATTCCCTTTGTCTAGGGTATTATACTTGCCCGAGATTCGATCGTCGGTATGCCGATACCTTGTTCAATCTTGTTACCGGCAAGTCTCTTTACTCATTCCGTAACACATCATCCTGTGATCAACCCCTTGGTCACATTGTGCACATATGATGATGTCTTACCGAGTGGGCCCATAGATACCTCTCCGTCACACGGAGTGATAAATCCCAGTCTCGATTCGTGCCAACCCAACAGACACTTTCGGAGATACCCGTAGTGCAACTTTATAGCCACCCAGTTACGTTGTGACGTTTGGTACACCCAGAGCATTCCTACGGTATCCGGGAGTTGCACAATCTCATGGTCTAAGGAAATGATACTTGACATTAGAAAAGCTTTAGCATACGAACTACACGATCTTTGTGCTAGGCTTAGGATTGGGTCTTGTCCATCACATCATTCTCCTAATGATGTGATCCCGTTATCAACGACATCCAATGTCCATGGTCAGGAAACCGTAACCATCTATTGATCAACGAGCTAGTCAACTAGAGGCTTACTAGGGACATAGTGTTGTCTATGTATCCACACATGTATCTGAGTTTCCTATCAATACAATTATAGCATGGATAATAAACGATTATCATGAACAATGAAATATAGTAATAATAACTAATTTATTATTGCCTCTAGGCCATATTTCCAATAGTCATGAACATGCATTAAAATTAATCAACACTGAGTGCAAGCATGAGTAGGATATAATCCACCATGAACATAAATATCGTGAAGGCTATGTTGATTTGTTTCAACTACATGCGCGAACATGTGACAAGTCAAGTCACTCGAATCTTTCAAAGGAGGATACCACCCTATCATACCACATCAAAACCATTTTAATAGCATGTTGGCACGCAAGGTAAACCATTATAAGCTCCTAGCTAATTAAGCATGGTATAAGCAACTGTGATCTCTAATTGTCATTGCAAACATGTTTATTCATAATAAGCTGAATTAGGAACGATGAACTCATCATATTTACAAAAACAAAAGAGGTCGAGTTCATACCAGCTTCTCTCATCTCAATCAGTCCATCATATATCGTCATTATTGCCTTTCACTTGCACGACTGAACGATGTGTATAATAATAATAGTGCACGCGCATTGGACTAAGCTAGAATCTGCAAGCATTCAATTCAAGGGAGAAGACTAGGTAATATGGGCTCTAAGTTAAATCAACAATCATGCATATGAGAGCCACTAAACATTTTCATTATGGTCTTCTCCTCTCGACCCCCAAAGGAAAGAAAAGAAAATAAAATTATTTACACGGGAAAGCTCCCAACAAGCAAAAGAAGAACGAGAAATCTTTTTGGGTTTTCTTTTTAATTACTACTACATGCATGGAAAGTAAACTAACTAATTTTTTTGGTTTTTCTAAGGTTTATCAAACACACAAGAAGAAAGCTAGAAAAAGAAATTAAACTAGCATGGATAGTACAATGAAAGAGTATGAGCACCGACAACTAGAATAAGTGTGTGAACATGAATGTAATGTCGGTGAGAAATACATACTCCCCCAAGCTTAGGCTTTTTGCCTAAGTTGGTCTATTGCCAAGGATAGCCTGGCTGATATCCTAAGTTATAACTGGGGGTCGTACCGAGATGCAGCAGCCATTGCCTCCTGAGCTGCGGCATGTTGGCGAGCTGCCTCCTCTCTCATCTCGTGTTCGGTTGCCTCCTCCCTGGTTACAACATATCTTCTTTTTGCCTGATAATCAAAAAGGGAAGGAGCCGGGAGAGTAACGTGGACAGCGCGATGTCTGTCAAAGATTAATCGATACTGGAGGAATTGTTCATTCCTCACAAGAAAATGATGGCTGACCATAGCATTATAATCTAAATAAGTGGGAAGCAACTCCCTATCGCCCTCACGTGGAGGTATACCAAGATAATTAGCAACACGGGTAGCATAAATCCCTCCAAAAAAGTCTCCAACTAAACCATTATTATGCAACCTACATGCAACAATTGCCCCCAAGATGTAATCTTTATTACCTAATACAACACTCTTGAGGACACAACGATCTGGGACACACATGTGACATGATTCATCTTTACCATTTATGCATCTACCAATGAAGAGAGCAAAATAATGTATAGCAGGAAAATGAATGCTCCCTATGGTATCTTGTGCTATATCCCTATATTCTCCCACAGTGATACTAGCAAGAAAGTCTTTATATTCATATTTGCGGGGTTCATTAACATTGCCCCACTGCGGGAGTTTGCAAGAAGTAGTAAAATCTTCTAGGTCCATGGTATAGGATTGATCATAAATATCAAACAGGACATTTTGAGAATTACGCGAAGATGTATATATAAACCTTCTCACGAATGAATCAGTCAAGTAGTAGTATTGAGGACACTTATCTTGCATAAAGTCCTCAAGATTGGCATTACGCACATATGCATTAAATTCATCCTTGATGCCTGCATTGACCATAAACTCTTCTGACGCCATTCACAAGGCCGTACATCAGCTTCCCTTGGTGGTTCATCGTCTTGCTCACGCATAGCACGCCTGGGTCCTTTCTTTGTTGAAGGACCACCTTGGTACATTTTCCTAAACATAATTCTTCCTCTGAAAAATTTCTGAAATTTTTAGTAACTCAAAATAAAAGTGAATCAAACTCAACAAGATTGATAGCAACTACTCCCACAAGTACCTAGAGCCTATATCATGCATTAGAATTACTTGGTACTTCATAAATTTGACATGCAAGCTCAAGAACAGGGTCACCTAGGCAGCAAAAATTAGCAATGAAAAAAGCACTAGAACAAAAACTAATTGGACCATTGGAGGAGTCACATACCAAGGAACAATCTCCCAAAGCAGTTTTGTGAATGGTGCTTTGAGCAAGGAGATTGAAAATCGCAGCAAAATGAGCTAGAACTCGTGCTTGAGCTGGATGGGGATTTTTTGGGAGGAAGATGGAGTGTGTGGGTGCAGGAATAAGTGGAGGGGGGCCATGTGGGCCCACGAGGCAGGGGGCACGCCCAATCAGAGTGGGCGCGCCCTAGACCCTCGTGGCCAGGTGCTTGCCCCCCAGCTGTGTTCTCTGTGCCTAAAATCCTCAAATATTCCATAAAAATTAATACTAAATTTGCAGGGCATTTGGAGAACTTTTATTTTTGAGATATTTTTTTATTGCATGGATAATTCAGAAAACAGACAGATAATACTATTTTTTACTTTATTTATTCTAAATAACAGAAAGTAAAAAGAGGGTACAGAAGGTTGTGCCTTCTAGTTTCATCCATCTCATGATCATCAAAATGAATCCACTAACAAGGTTGATCAAGTCTTGTTAATAAACTCATTCCGAATAACATGGAACCGGAGAAATTTCGAATAACACTAGGTTACCTCAACGGGGATATGAACATCCCCTATAATAAGAATATCATATTTTTTCTTGACAGTAGGAAGAGGAAATTCAAAACCTCCAAAAATAATAGTTGGAATTTTTCCAATAGAATTGATGCTATGAACTTGAGGTTGCTTCCTCGGAAAGTGTATCGTATGCTCCTTATCATTAACATGAAAAGTGGCATTTCCTTTGTTGCAATCAATAACAACCCCTGCAATGTTCAAAAAGGGTCTACCAAGGATAATTAACATACTATCGTCCTCGGGAATATCAAGAATAACAAAGTCCATTAAGATAGTGACATTTGCAACCACAACTGGCACATCCTCACAAATACCGATAGGTATTGCAGTTGATTTATTAGCCAGTTGCACAGATATTTAAGTAGGTGTCAACTTATTCAGTTCAAGTCTACAATATAAAGAGAGAAGCATAACACTAACACCGGCTCCAAGATCACATAAAGCAATTTTAACATAGTTTCTTTTAATGGAGCATGGTATAGTTGGTATCCCTGGATCTCCTAGTTTCTTTGGTATCCCACCTTTAAAAGTATAATTAGCAAGCATGGTGGAAATTTTAGCTTCCGGTATCTTTCTTCTATTTGTAGTGATATCCTTCATATATTTAGCATAAGGATTTAATTTAAGCATATTAGTTACGCGCATACATAAGAACATAGGTCTAATCATTTCAAAAAAGCGCTCATAATCCTCGTCATCCTTTTTCTTGGATGGCTTAGGAGGAAAAGGCATCGGTTTCTGAACCCATGGTTCTCTTTCTTTACCGGGCTTCCTAGCAACAATGTCTCTTTTATCATAACATTGGTTCTTTGATTGTGGGTTATCAAGATCAACAGCAGGTTCAATGTCTACATCATTATTATTGCTAGGTTGAGCATCAACATGAACATTATCATTAACATTATCACTAGGTTCATGTTCATCACCAGATTGTGTTTCAGCATCGGAAATAGAAATATCATTGGGATTCTCAGGTGTTTCTACAACAGGTTCACTAGAAGCATGCAAGGTCCTATCATCTTTCTTTTTCTTCTTTCTAGAAGGACTAGGTGCATCTACATTATTTCTCTGAGAATCCTGCTCAATTCTCTTAGGGTGGCCTTGAGGATACAAAGGTTCCTGAGTCATTCTACCAGTTCTAGTAGCCACTCTAACATCAAAGTCATGTTTATTATTTAATTCATCGAGAAAATCACTTTGAGCTTTAAGTACTTTTTCAGCTTGAGTGGTAACCATAGAAGCATATTTGCTAATGAGTTTAAGTTCACCTTTAAATCTAGCCATATAATCACTCAAGCATCCTATCATGTGAGCATTACTCTTTAATTCTCTACCAACATAAGCAATAAAACTTTCTTGTCTAGCCATAAAATCATCAAATTCATCTAAACATTGGCTAGGAAATTTAATGGACGGGATTTCAACTTTATCATATCTACAGAGAGAATTTACCTTTACTACCTGTGTCGGGTTATCAAGACCATGTGTTTCTTCAATAGGTGGTGTATTAAGACCATGTATTTCTTCAATAGGAGGTAAATTCTTAACA
This sequence comes from Triticum aestivum, assembly GCF_018294505.1. NCBI lineage: Eukaryota > Viridiplantae > Streptophyta > Magnoliopsida > Poales > Poaceae > Triticum > Triticum aestivum. The sequence goes on from NC_057795.1 coordinate 76,649,002, forward strand.
TCTTAAGCTTTAATACCTTTCTCTTTCATAGATTTCTTTACCTCTTGCATATCTTCAGGACTGAGAAATAGAACACCTCTCTTCTTCGGAGTTGGTTTAGGAATAGGCTCAAGAGTTGCCTCAATTGGCTCAGGAATTGGCTCAGGAAGAGTCCAATTATTTTTATTAGTCAACATATTATTCAATAACACTTTATCTTGGTCGGTTGATCTTTCAAGGGAAAACACAACCAGCACAACTATCCAAGTGGTCCTTGGACGCATCTGTTAGTCCATTATAAAAGATATCAAGTATTTCATTTTTCTTAAGAGGATGATCAGGCAAAGCATTAACTAATCAGAGAAGCCTCCCCCAAGCTTGTGGGAGACTCTCTTCTTCGATTTGCACAAAATTATATATTTCCCGTAAGGCAGCTTGTTTCTTATGAGCAGGGAAATATTTAGCAGAGAAGTAATAAATCATATCCTGGGGACTACGCACACAACCAGGATCAAGAGAATTAAACCAAGTTTTAGCATCACCCTTTAATAAGAACGGAAATATCTTAAGGATATAATAATAGCGAGACTTCTCATCATTAGTGAATAGGATGGCTATATAGTTTAACTTAGTAAGATGTGCCACAACAGTTTCAGATTCATTACCATAAAAAGGATCAGATTCAACCAAAGTAATTATCTCAGGATCAACAGAGAATTCATAATCCTTATCAGTAACAAAGATAGGTGAAGTAGCAAAAGCAGGGTCATATTTCATTCTAGCATTCAGAGATTGTTGCTTTCATTTAGCTAATAACTTCTTAAGATCATATCTATCATTGCATGCAAGAATAGCTCTAGCAGCTTATTCATCCACAACATAACCCTCAAGAACAACATGCAATTCATACTTAGGGGGAGAACCTTCATCATCACTATCATCAATAATTTCATCTTCAATAATTTCATTCTCTCTAACTGTCACATCCCTAGCTCTACCTTGGCCTTGTACTAGCTTGGTTGCTGCATCATGTTTAAATTCAAATGAAACTTGAATTGAGGATTGTTGAAACCTCAAAACCTAACTAAAAGAAGGGCAAGCACCCTTTAAATTGCATTCTGTGAATCCAAAGTGCCCTAAAAATAGTTTTGTGAATTTTGGCAAGAGTTATATATCAAACCAAAATTCTGGAATATTTTTAAGGAATTATTTGGTCTCTGAATTTAAATCAATAGTCTATTTGAATTTGGGGATATATTCATAATATATAATGAATATATTTTCAAATGCTTTGAAATGTTTTATGTACTTTGGAATAGTCCAGAGAGGTAACATAAAATATTTCAGAATGTTTTGGCACTGTTTGAAATTATTTTGAATTTGAAAACAGTGGCAAAATAGAATAAAAAAAAAGGAAACAGAACTGAAAAATTAAAAAAAGAACATTACTCACCAGGGCCACTTACCTGCGCGGCGAGCCCACCTGGCAGCCCACTGGCCGGCCCAGCACTGTGCTGGCCCGTGCCAGCCACCTGCTTCCTCTCGCCAGGCAGGCAGAGAGGAGCACGCCGGCGCGCGCGCGGGCGCCACGCCACCAGGCTGCCTGCCTGCATCCGAGGACAGCGCGACGCCGCGAATCCCCTCCTCGGTGACGTCCCGATCCGCCCGACCTCTCTCACTCCTCCCCTGCTCCCTCTCTCGCCGTTTTCCTCTCACCCGAGAACCACCGCCGCCGCCGACGCCACCACTGCGGCCACAGGGCCTCCCTCGCTCCCCCAACTAGCCCACCAGCTCCGCCACTCCATCCTCACCCTCCCCGCCATCTCACGCGACCGGAGAAGCCCCGAGGCGCCGCCCCGCCGTTCTTCCCCTCTTCGGACCCGCCGGTCGCCGTCGACGAATTCGTCGGCTCCGGGCCGTCCCCGACCTCGCCGAGCATCCCATTGTCATCGCTGTGAGCTCCTGCGCTTTTCCCCTTGCTCACCCCCTCCGTTCTTGTCCGTTAGCCGAAGCCCCGAGGTCACCCGAGGCCGCCGTCCGCCATGGCCGGCGAGCCCGCGTTCCCGAGCCTCTTCTGCTCGCTCCAGGGGCACTGACACGCTCCTGGCGCCTCCAGGAGGATGCCTCTCCACTCCGCTTGCTCGCTCGAGCGCTGCAGCCGCGTCCCTGCCCCAGCCCGAACTCCGGCCGCCGCTAAAACTCGTCGCCGACCACTCTCCGGCCACTCCCCGGCCACGCCACCACCCTGGTTGGATGCGGACGAGCGTCCGCATCCCGTAGTCGTGCTCCGCGCGCCAAACGGCGCTCTGTAGGCCCTTTCCGCAGCGCACCACCGCGTCGGGACTCGCCGGCGGCTAAACGCCGGCGCCCGCTGACCCGCTGACCGGCGTGGGTTGACCCACTGCCCGGTTTGACCTCCCCCTCTCCCCACTGACCTGCGGGCCCCGCCCGGCTAATTAGGCTAGGATTAGTATTAACTAAATAATAGTTAGTTTAATAGACACTGACATGTGGGCCCTAGTGTCTTAATCCTTAATTAAACTAAAATAAACCCCCCCCCCCCTGTCACTGACCAGTGGGCCCCACTGGTCAGGTTTGACCCGGGGCAGCCCTGTTGACTTGCTGATGTAAGCATGACGCAGTGCTGATGTCATAATTAATTTTCTGGAATTATTTTAATTCTAAATAATCAGAAAATTCCAGAAAATGTCTAAAACTTCTAAAAATCATAGTAAATTAACCGTAACTCCAAATTAAATAAATTATATATGAAAAATTATCAGAAAAATTCAAGGAATCCATCTATACGATTTTCATGCATGTTAGAACAACTTATAGGTACTGTTTAGGGCAAATCAATTAAAGGGCATTTAAATAATCACATATGGAGTTTGAATTTGAATCTTGTATTCAAACCAACTTCATTTAATCTGGTTTTAGATGCATTAGCCCAAAACACATTCATATTGCCATGTCATAGCATGCATCATATTGTGCATTGCATTGATCGTGTCTTTTCCGTATTTGCCGGTATTTGTCCCCTCTCGATAGACGTGTACCGATGATGTGATCGTTGACACTGATGAAGACTCAATGTTATCTTCAGAAGTGCCAGGCAAGCAAAACCCCCTTGTTCATTCCGATACAATCCTACTCTCTCGCTCCTGCTCTCTTTTACTGCATTAGGACAACATCGATTCATCTGTTACTTGCTGCGGTAGTTGAACCCCTTTATCCTCTGCATGACCTGTCATTCCACAGTAATTAGATGAAACCCACTAGCATGAGTAGGAGTTGTTTGAGCCCTGTTGTGCCTACTCATTCATGTTTGTTTGTCATGCCTGCTACTGCTTAGAGTTGAGTCAGGTCTGATTCATCGGGGATGAATCAGAGACGTGTGAACATGTCCTACTGTGTGTGAGCTAAGTGTGTGAACACGATTTGGTAAAGGTAGCGGTGAGAGGCCATGTAGGAGTACATGGTGGGTTGTCTCATTGCAGCCGTCCTCAGGAACTGAGTTCTGTGTTTGTGATCCATGATTCAGTTACTACCACGCATTGGGCCCGAAACCAATGGACCCTCTCGGCTTCTTGATCATCCTTGTCCTCTGTCCAGGAGTTGCAAGTAGTTTCTGGTGTTTGTAGTATGCTGGAGGCCGTGCGCAGCGCTGACCGTAGGGGTGGGCTGTGATGCGGTAGGCACGTGGCCGGGTAAACCGGGCGCCCGTTTGGTGTCACGGAACCCTGTTCACATCGTTTGGGGCTGTGAGCGAAACTCCGGCCGGATCTCCTCATGGATGGAACCCGAATAGGCGATAAACCTGGACTAGAGACTTGAGTGTTTAGGCAGGCCGTGGCCGACACCCACGTTGGGCTTCCGCTTGAAGGTTGCCGAGTACATGTCATGTAAACGGCGGTAAGTGGTGAGAGCGTGTGTGAAGAAGTACACCCCTGCAGGGTTAACATCATCTATTCGAATAGCCGTGTCCGCGGTAAAGGACTTCTGGGTTGCTTATATCAGTTCATAGACAAGTGAAAGTGGATACTCTAAAATACGCAAGATAAGCGTGAGTGCTATGGATGGCGTTCTCGTAGGGAGACGGGAGCGGTTCCATAGTGGTGTATTGGTTGGTGAATATGTGGACTCGTGTGCGCCACCTCAAAAGAGTTACTTGCAGTCGTAGTTCAGGATAGCCACCGAGTCAAAGCTGGCTTGCTGCAGTTAAACCCCAGCATCCCTTTGTTGATAATGATGCATATGTAGTTAGTTCTGATGTAAGTCTTGCTGGGTACATTTGTACTCACGTTTGCCCATTTTATGTTTTGCAGAGAGACTTCGGTCTCACTAGTGGTTTCGCGTGGACTTCGACGTTTAGCTTGATACCTCAGCTACGATCTTGTGCCCTCGGCAGGATCTGATAGATAGTCAGGCTTCTCAGCCTTTTTCATTTATAGATGTCTGTACTCAGACATGATAGCTTCCGCGTGTGCTTTGATTTGTATGCTCTGATTGTTGGGTCATGAGACCCATGTTTGTAATATCGCGCTCCTCGGAGCCTATTGAATAAATTACTTGAGTCGTAGAGTCATGTTGTGATGCCATGTTGTATTTGCACATATCGAGCATATTGTGTGTATGTTATTGAAATGCTTGGTATGTGTGGGATCTGACCATCTAGTTGTTTATCTTTAGTAGCCTCTCTTACCGGGAAATGTCTCCTAGTGTTTCCACTGAGCCATGGTAGCTTGCTACTGCTCCGGAACACTTAGGCTGGCCGGCATGTGTCCTTCTTCGTTCCTGTGTCTGTCCCTTCGGGGAAATGTCACGCGATGAATACCGGAGTCCTGTTAGCCTGCTACAGCCCGGTTCACCGGAGTCCTGCTAGCCCAGTGCTACAGCCTGGATTCACTCGCTGATGACCGACACGTTCGATGCTGGGTCATGGATGCCTGTCCCTGTAAGTTTGTGCCACTTTGGGTTTACGACTAGCCATGTCAGCCCGGGCTCCTTATCATATGGATGCTAGCGACACTGTCATATACGTGTGCCAAAAGGCGCAAACGGTCCCGGGCAAAGGTAAGGCGACACCCGTGGAATACCGTGCGTGAGGCCGCAAAGTGATATGAGGTGTTACATGCTAGATCGATGTGGCATTGAGTCGGGGTCCTGACAGCGTTGGTATCAGAGCTTGACTGCCTGTAGGATTACCAAGCCAAACTGGTCGAAGTTGAGTCTAGATATTCTTTAGTTATATAAGGGAATTGATTGTGGGATGGAACGTAAGGCTCTTTTTACTCCTTATACCTTATGCCTTCTGATCTGAGTCATCTTCTCTTCTACGGGGATTAAGAACTAGGCTATCTCTTCTTTCTATTAGGATCACGTGTTACTAATCAGTAGACTTATAAGTTTGTTGGATTTAAGCCTCAGTTCAGTTTCTACCTCTGTATGTTAATTGTTGATCTCGAAACCTTGATATTGTGCTTCTGAGTGGTTATGCCACCATTTTTGTGAATGTCTCAAATCTTTCTGAGCATTTACAGCCGTTATGCTGTCCGAGTCATCCCAGGTTTCTAAGTAGTCTGATGCATTTGCAAATCCTTTCTTCCCGTTTTAATGTTCCCATGGGCCAGATTAACCACACTAATCAGTAAGTTGAGGTACTCCGTTACCTTGACATATATGTTGGAGATATTATTATGACCCTAGGTGTCTTAGGGGATCATCTAGTAATTTAGCCATGATTTGTGTTCCCAGTGTGATGATTCTGGCCATCATTCTCGAAAGCATCCTGTGATGCTACTTAGTAGTAGGTATTCTACTCCTTGAGCTTTGAACCCGAGATTCACTCTACCTACTTCATGTTGATAGTAATTGCTAGTGCCTTTAGGATATTAGTAACTTTGCGATAGTCCTCGAGGTCCGTGGTATTTCCTTCTTCCAAATACTATGAACCGCTTATGGCAGATGTTCCTCGCTGATCGAAAGATCACAATCAGAGTGCTCTCGATAGGTTCTCGATTCTACATTGTGACTCTGCCAGTTCTACCTTTCTGCATGGGTTATCCGGAAGAAATATGTGGAATTCGTTCGACATGCTAAACCGTGCATCCACAACTCAGAAAATCGTATGTTCCTTTGAGTTGTCCCTCTTTAGTTGTCTTCTGACCCTCGTCTATCAATTGATAGTCAAGAGTATGTGTGCATTCGTTCGTCGATGCCTATTACCCTTGTGGTCCGCCAGGCCACTCTCTTTCAGAATGAATAGGAGAAACAAACTCCAGTACCTCTTCCATATCTAGGATTGGGTCAAAGTAGTTGTATTCCGCAGATCAAATGCCAATCCAGCTTTTGGTTCTGCTCTACCTTGGAGTATTACATATTTTATATCGAGATTGTTATAGGAATTGCACACCATCCCATGAACTCTTGGTACAGTGACACTTCGTGCCATCACTGTTCATTCCTCGATCTTCGTGTTGATGCAACCGGAATACCGACAAATGAATTGTGATGTGTGAAATCAATACGCCTAGCAACCTCGTTGCTGGGTAGTTAAAGGACAATAATTTTATTCTTAGTGTGTTGGTTATTGAATCATCATTCTAAGATTGATCGTGCTACCTAGTCCATTCTCCTGGTTCACTCCTCGATCGATGAGTTAGGATTATTTCAAATTCTTACTCTATTGATCATATCGTCTTGCCCTGAAAAGCAAGATTGTTCTCGAGCTTAGTAACATACCGGTGGCTCGTGATTCTCTGAATATCTTCTTAGAAGTATTACCAGGTTGTCACCTGACCGCTATGTTGAGCTCGTGATCAAGTTGGTTTTTGTGAACCATCCTTCTCCAAGAATCTGTGTTGGATATCCCTGAGCTAGTTGGTTAAGTTAGACAACGACTTGGAAAGTTGGAAGATAAAAGCTTGCCTGACTTAGTTCGTTCCAAAGGGATATTCTTGTGTAGTGTGTGTTGAAGAAAGATGATATCTTCATCGATTGGTCCCTGTGATCAGTTGCTGGATCTATTGTCTTATCAATCCTTTGATTTGAGTGTGGGCTATCGTCAAATCAAATCAGAACCAACGATATTCGTAATGTTGTCTTACTCGTGGTTGATTCCTCGAGCATACACCATTATATCTTTGGTCTGACAAATGCTATCACCGTGTTCACTTAACTATGGAATTCCTTTTAAAAGGAAACCTAGATGAATTGTTGTTGAGCCCATTGACAACATCCTTGTCTTCTCCATAATTTTGTTGAACATCAAGCTAGTGTTGGAAACTTGTGTAAGCATTTGCTCATGCTAGCTCATGAAGCATATGTTCGGATGTAAGAAGTGACTTCCTCTAGTTCATGTGCATTTGATGCAAGTTGCCGCCGTGGACTCGAGAAAGTCAATGTTGCTTCCTCTGGAATCATCGCAAGTCAGTCATGCACACGTGCGAAGTATTCTGTGGTCTGGAGACTTGCAACCTTCATTCCATATGTGTATCCTAGCACACCAAGCCACTGATTGATTTGTTCAAGGAGAAGGAGTTCCTTCATAAGAGCTAATCCGGACTTATGAAAGAACTTCGATACCCTCGTTGATGGTTCCCCCTCCTGAACTCGGTAGTGTTTTATTGTAAGACTACCATGTGGGCATGCTTGTCTGGGACAACGTGTTCACATGTTTGTAGCAGAACCAGCTCATGTTTTGGAGCTTGCTATCGTAGTTCATCTCCCGAGAATCCCGCAACGTCATCTCGTCGATTTGTGTTGCAAACTTTCATTTTTCTTCCTAAGACTCGATGAGCCTGGAATATCCTAACACCAACCAGAGCAGAATCTCAGGCAGATATGATGGTTGGAACATTTCCCTAAGAACTATAATATTGGTCTCTCGATAACCGGTAAGGTGGATGTCGTGGCCAACACACCCATCTGGTAGACCTATTATTATAGTATCTTGTTTGAGGAAGTTGGCCACCCCCCCCCCCCTAGGGATTTCGTAGGATTTACCCCCTAGTTGCCCCTATGGATTTTTGTGTTCCCGAAGTCCGACCTTTTACTTGATGTTTTAGATATCAAACCATATCTATGAATGGGTTATACTAGCACATCAAGGAGAACATTAGAAGCGGAGTGCTAAACGTCTCTCGGTCGATCATCCAGATTTTATTTGCTTGGCCTCGCTAAGGTGAAATCTGAGAAAGTGTTATCCTCCTTCGCATCTGCATCGTCCATCGCTATTCATCATGGTAGTATGTTGTGTTGTCAGCACCCTTGACGCGGTTGTTGATAAAACCTTGATGATTGTGGAAATGCTCAAGTTCTTGAGAGCACGCACAAGCGCTACGTCTTATCATCGGCACTAGCTGGGATTGCCCCAGATTTCCTCGGTTATGCTATAACCACTCCAACAGTGAATTCACTCTCTATTGTTGGGTTCTTCCCCAGTTACCAGAATCATTCCCAGCATTCGCATTTTGTTCCCAGCTTGCACCACCAATGTCCCTTCCATTTCCGGTGATAAGTAAATTCATCCATTGCGTTGTCTTCAACAAGATAATCCACATCATTCAAGTCCGAGTATGCCATTCTATCGACCCCCTCCAAATGATCGCTTGTGATTACCTTAGGCTGGTATAAAGAGTTCCAATGATCTCTGAATCAAAAGTAATTCTTTTTGCCACTTAAGATAATAATCTACGAATCACCCTCCTCCAGGATGTTTCGTCGTGGTATCATGGCAACTCAACTCCTCGCTACGTTGACAATCGTTTACCACCTTCCTAGGTGTGGAATTGTTGTCTACCTAGTGAACCTTCGTCATCCGCTTCTTTCCACCCCTCTTGATGTGTATCTCGTGTCTCAACCCGAGAGTTGGTCCTATGTCTCTTTCCGTGAGTTGTTCGATCTTCGAGAAGATCGACCCTTCTAGAGTCTCCTTCTTCCCTCCATGTCATGTTGGCAGGATTTCTCAGAGCAAGACGACAAGGCAAAGATGGTGGATGAATCAACGTTCAATTGAAGTGCAACCGGGATCGTGAAGATTATACTAGCTTGCGTTACCCCTTCACCCTACCCTACGCTTGAATCTCGAGACGAGATTCTTGTTTAGTGGGGGTGAGTTGTCACATCCCTAGCTCTACCTTGGCCTTGTACTAGCTTGGTTGCTGCATCATGTTTAAATTCAAATGAAACTTGAATTGAGGATTGTTGAAACCTCAAAACCTAACTAAAAGAAGGGCAAGCACCCTTTAAATTGCATTCTGTGAATCCAAAGTGCCCTAAAAATAGTTTTGTGAATTTTGGCAAGAGTTATATATCAAACCAAAATTCTGGAATATTTTTAAGGAATTATTTGGTCTCTGAATTTAAATCAATAGTCTATTTGAATTTGGGGATATATTCATAATATATAATGAATATATTTTCAAATGCTTTGAAATGTTTTATGTACTTTGGAATAGTCCAGAGAGGTAACATAAAATATTTCAGAATGTTTTGGCACTGTTTGAAATTATTTTGAATTTGAAAACAGTGGCAAAATAGAATAAAAAAAAGGAAACAGAACTGAAAAATTAAAAAAAGAACATTACTCACCAGGGCCACTTACCTGCGCGGCCAGCCCACCTGGCAGCCCACTGGCCGGCCCAGCACTGTGCTGGCCCGTGCCAGCAACCTGCTTCCTCTCGCCAGGCAGGCAGAGAGGAGCACGCCGGCGCGCGCGCGGGCGCCACGCCACCAGGCTGCCTGCCTGCATCCGAGGACAGCGCGACGCCGTGAATCCCCTCCTCGGTGACGTCCCGATCCGCCCGACCTCTCTCACTCCTCCCCTGCTCCCTCTCTCGCCGTTTTCCTCTCACCCGAGAACCACTGCCGCCGCCGACGCCACCACTGCGGCCACAGGGCCTCCCTCGCTCCCCCAACTAGCCCACCAGCTCCGCCAATCCATCCTCACCCTCCCCGCCATCTCACGCGACCGGAGAAGTCCCGAGGCGCCGCCCCGCCGTTCTTCCCCTCTTCGGACCCGCCGGTCGCCGTCGACGAATTCGTCGGCTCCGGGCCGTCCCCGACCTCGCCGAGCATCCCATTGTCATCGCTGTGAGCTCCTGCGCTTTTCCCCTTGCTCACCCCCTCCGTTCTCGTCCGTTAGCCGAAGCCCCGAGGTCACCCGAGGCCGCCGTCCGCCATGGCCGGCGAGCCCGTGTTCCCGAGCCTCTTCTGCTCGCTCCAGGGGCACTGACACGCTCCTGGCGCCTCCAGGAGGATGCCTCTCCACTCCGCTTGCTCGCTCGAGCGCTGCAACCGCGTCCCTGCCCCAGCCCGAACTCCGGCCGCCGCTAAAACTCGTCGCCGACCACTCTCCGGCCACTCCCCGGCCACGCCACCACCCTGGTTGGATGCGGACGAGCGTCCGCATCCCGTAGTCGTGCTCCGCGCGCCAAACGGCGCTCTGTAGGCCCTTTCCGCAGCGCACCACCGCGTCGGGACTCGCCGGCGGCTAAACGCCGGCGCCCGCTGACCCGCTGACCGGCGTGGGTTGACCCACTGCCCGGTTTGACCTCCCCCTCTCCCCACTGACCTGCGGGCCCCGCCCGGCTAATTAGGCTAGGATTAGTATTAACTAAATAATAGTTAGTTTAATAGACACTGACATGTGGGCCCTAGTGTCTTAATCCTTAATTAAACTAAAATAAACCCCCCCCCCCCTGTCACT